>NC_048572.1:87896829-88086829 GCF_013265735.2 Oncorhynchus mykiss | reverse complement strand
ACCTGTTTCATCACACTGTAGTTCCTCCACCTGTTTCATCACCCTGTAGTTCCTCCACCTGTTTCATCACCCTGTAGTTTCACCACCTGTTTCATCACCCTGTAGTTCCACCACCTGTTTCATCACCCTGTAGTTTCTCCACCTGTTTCATCACCCTGTAGTTTCTCCACCTGTTTCATCACCCTGTAGTTCCTCCACCTGTTTCATCCCACTGTAGTTCCACCACATGGTGTTTCCTCCTGATCTATATTGTGGTCATTATTTGTTTTTCTGTTTTAATCACACTTACTTTTGTTAATACTTCTTTTCTTCTGTCTTGGGTAATGTCTTTTTCTAATTCTTAAAATAATCATCATGAAAACCTATGAATATAGGAAGCTATTTTGTCTCTCTCTCTCTCTCTCTCTCTCTCTCTCACATCTACTTCCTCCTGAAGGACCTCCCTCGCTCCCCGGTGGCTCCGCCCCTGGAGTCGTGTTTCCTGCGCCCGGCGAGGCCAGCCAACCGCCGCCCCCCCTCCCGCTGGGCAGCCCCCTCCTCCCCCCGAGGCTGGCTAGACGTCACAGAACGAAGGTTCACCTTCCCCATGGTGACTGGGACCAGTAAGACTGGGACTGGGACCACCTCTATACCAGACCTGGATGAGACTGGACCAGCAGAATCACAACAGGAACAATCACCATACCCCTGTTCTCCTTAACTCCCTCTTTACTCGCTCCACTCTCTTTCTCACCATACCCCAGCCAGTACCTCAGACCCATCTTTCATAGTCCTCCTCTCTACTCCCTCTCCTCCCTCCTGCTTCGCTCCTGATGGAACTGTCCACACTCTCTCCTCTTCTCCACTCCTCCTCTTCTCCACTCCTCCCTACTCCTCCTCTTCTCCACTCCTACTTACTTCTCCCTACTCCTCTCCTCCACTCCTCCCTACTCCTCCTCTTCTCCACTCCTCCTCTTCTCCACTCCTCCTTACTCCTCCCTACTCCTCCTATTCTCCACTCCTCTTCTCCACTCCTCCCTACTCCTCCTCTTCTCCACTCCTCCCTACTCCTCCTCTTCTCCGCTCCTCCCTACTCCTCCTCTCTCCTGCTCCTCCCTACTCCTCCCTCTTCTCCACTCCTCCCTACTCCTCCCTACTCCACTTCTCCACTCCTCCCTACTCCTCCTCTTCTCCACTCCTCCCTACTCCTCCTCTTCTCCACTCCTCCCTACTCCTCTTTTCCTGCTCCTCCCTACTCCTCCTCTTCTCCACTCCTCCTCGACTCCACTCCTCCCTACTCCTCCTCTTCTCCTGCTCCTCCCTACTCCTCTCTCCTGCTCCTCCATACTCCTCCTCTTCTCCACTCCTACTTACTTCTCCCTACTCCTCTCCTCCACTCCTCCCTACTCCTCTTCTCCACTCCTCTTCTCCACTCCTCCTTACTCCTCCCTACTCCTCCTCTTCTCCACTCCTCCTCTTCTCCACTCCTCCCTACTCCTCCACTTCTCCAGTCCTCCCTACTCCTCCTCTTCTCCACTCCTCCCTACTCCTCCTCTTCTCCACTCCTCCTCTTCTCCACTCCTCCCTACTCCTCCACTTCTCCAGTCCTCCCTACTCCTCCTCTTCTCCACTCCTCCCTACTCCTCCTCTTCTCCACTCCTCCCTACTCCTCCTCTTCTCCACTCCTCCCTACTCCTCCTCTTTTCCACTCCTCCCTACTCATCCTCTTCTCAACTCTTCCCTACTCCTCCTCTTCTCCACTCCTCCCTACTACTCCCCTTCTCCACTCCTCCCTACTCCTCCACTTCTCCACTCCTCCCTACTCCTCCCTACTCCACTTCTCCACTCCTCCCTACTCCTCCTCTTCTCCACTCCTCCCTACTCCTCCTCTTCTCCACTCCTCCCTCCTCCTCTTCTCCTGCTCCTCCCTACTCCTCCTCTTCTCCACTCCTCCTCTACTCCACTCCTCCCTACTCCTCCTCTTCTCCACTCCTCCCTCCTCCTCTTCTCCTGCTCCTCCCTACTCCTCTCTCCTGCTCCTCCGTACTCCTCCTCTTCTCCACTCCTCCTCTCTCCTGCTCTTCCCTACTCCTCCTCTTCTCCACTCCTCCCTCCTCCTCTTCTCCTGCTCCTCCCTACTCCACTTCTCCACTACTCCCTACTCCTCCTCTTCTCCACTCCTCCCTACTCCTCCTCTTCTCCACTCCTCCCTACTCCTCCTCTTCTCCACTCCTCCCTACTCCTCCTCTTCTCCGCTCCTCCCTACTCCTCCTCTCTCCTGCTCCTCCCTACTCCTCCCTCTTCTCCACTCCTCCCTACTCCTCCCTACTCCACTTCTCCACTCCTCCCTACTCCTCCTCTTCTCCACTCCTCCCTACTCCTCCTCTTCTCCACTCCTCCCTACTCCTCTTTTCCTGCTCCTCCCTACTCCTCCTCTTCTCCACTCCTCCTCGACTCCACTCCTCCCTACTCCTCCTCTTCTCCTGCTCCTCCCTACTCCTCTCTCCTGCTCCTCCATACTCCTCCTCTTCTCCACTCCTCCTCTTCTCCACTCCTACTTACTTCTCCCTACTCCTCTCCTCCACTCCTCCCTACTCCTCTTCTCCACTCCTCTTCTCCACTCCTCCTTACTCCTCCCTACTCCTCCTCTTCTCCACTCCTCCTCTTCTCCACTCCTCCCTACTCCTCCACTTCTCCAGTCCTCCCTACTCCTCCTCTTCTCCACTCCTCCCTACTCCTCCTCTTCTCCACTCCTCCTCTTCTCCACTCCTCCCTACTCCTCCACTTCTCCAGTCCTCCCTACTCCTCCTCTTCTCCAGTCCTCCCTACTCCTCCTCTTCTCCACTCCTCCCTACTCCTCCTCTTCTCCACTCCTCCCTACTCCTCCTCTTTTCCACTCATCCCTACTCATCCTCTTCTCAACTCTTCCCTACTCCTCCTCTTCTCCACTCCTCCCTACTACTCCACTTCTCCACTCCTCCCTACTCCTCCACTTCTCCACTCCTCCCTACTCCTCCCTACTCCTCCTCTTCTCCACTCCTCCCTACTCCTCCTCTTCTCCACTCCTCCCTACTCCTCCTCTTTTCCACTCCTCCCTACTCATCCTCTTCTCAACTCTTCCCTACTCCTCCTGTTCTCCACTCCTCCCTACTCCTCCACTTCTCCACTCCTCCCTACTCCTCCCTACTCCACTTCTCCACTCCTCCCTACTCCTCCTCTTCTCCTCGACTCCCTACTCCTCCTCTTCTCCACTCCTCCCTCCTCCTCTTCTCCTGCTCCTCCCTACTCCTCCTCTTCTCCACTCCTCCTCTACTCCACTCCTCCCTACTCCTCCTCTTCTCCACTCCTCCCTCCTCCTCTTCTCCTGCTCCTCCCTACTCCTCTCTCCTGCTCCTCCGTACTCCTCCTCTTCTCCACTCCTCCTCTCTCCTGCTCTTCCCTACTCCTCCTCTTCTCCACTCCTCCCTCCTCCTCTTCTCCTGCTCCTCCCTACTCCACTTCTCCACTCCTCCCTACTCCTCCTCTTCTCCACTCCTCCCTACTCCTCCTCTTCTCCACTCCTCCCTACTCCTCCTCTTCTCCACTCCTCCCTACTCCTCCTCTTCTCCGCTCCTCCCTACTCCTCCTCTCTCCTGCTCCTCCCTACTCCTCCCTCTTCTCCACTCCTCCCTCCTCCTCTTCTCCTGCTCCTCCCTACTCCTCTCTCTTGCTCCTCCCTACTCTTCTCTCCTGCTCCTCCCTACTACTCCTCTTCTCCACTCCTCCCTACTCCTCCTCTTCTCCACTCCTCTCTCCTCCCCTTCTCCTGCTCCTCCCTACTCCTCTCTCCTGCTCCTCCCTACTCCTCCTCTTCTCCACTCCTCCTCTACTCCACTCCTCCCTACTCCTCCTCTTCTCCACTCCTCCCTCCTCCTCTTCTCCTGCTCCTCCCTACTCCTCTCTCCTGCTCCTCCGTACTCCTCCTCTTCTCCACTCCTCCTCTCTCCTGCTCCTCCCTACTCCTCCTCTTCTCCACTCCTCCCTCCGCCTCTTATCCTGCTCCTCCCTCCTCCTCTTCTCCTGCTCCTCCCTACTCCTCTCTCCTGCTCCTCCTCCCTCCTCCTCTTCTCCACTCCTCCCTCCTCCTCTTCTCCTGCTCCTCCTTACTCCTCCTCTTCTCTTGTCCACATTGAGCCTGACTAGACAGGGTACCTCAGACCCCCCTCCCTCCTCCTCTTCTCCACTCCTCCCTACTCCTCCCTCCTCCTCTTCTCCACTCCTCCCTACTCCTCCTCTTCTCCACTCCTCCTTACTCCTCCCTCCTCCTCTTCTCCACTCCTCCCTACTCCTCCTCTCTCCTACTCCTCCTCTTCTCCACTCCTCCCTCCTCTCTCCTGCTCCTCCCTACTCCTGCTCCTCCCTACTCCTCCCTACTTCTCTCTCCTGCTCCTCCCTACTGACTAGACAGGGTACCTCAGACCCCCCTCCCTACTCCTCTTCTCTACTCCTCCCTACTCCTCCCTACTCCTCTCTCCTGCTCCTCCCTACTCCTCCTCTTCTCTTATCCACATTGAGCCTGACTAGACAGGGTACCTCAGACCCCCCTCCCTCCTACTCTCGTAGGGATTCCTAGGGGGAGGGGGATTTGTAACAGGGTTGAGCCCCTGTAGCACCAGCTAACCAACCAGGAACTCAAAAGTACTGGAACTGAAAACTTTCAACTCCGGAATGAAAAGAACCTGGATAGTACTGTAACAACAAAACAATGACATCATCCAAACATTACCGTCAGATGTGCCTCTACTTGATTTACTCATAGTTCCACATGTGTATATATATGTATGCAATACATATATATATATATATATATATATATATATATATATATATATATATATATATATATATATATATATATATATATATATATATATATATATATATATATACAGTACCAATCAAACATTTGGACACACCTACTCATTCAAGGGTTTTTCTTTATTTTTACTATTTTCTACATTGTAGAATAATAGTGAAGACCTCAAAACTAATGAAATAACACATATGGAATCATGTAGTAACCAAAAAAGTGTTAAACATATCAAATATATATTTGTAGCCACCCTTTGCATTGATGACAGCTTTGCACACTCTTGGCATTCTCTCAACCAGCTTCACCTGGAATACTTTTCCAAAAGTCTTGAAGGAGTTCCTACATATGCTGAGCACTTGTTGGCTGCTTTTCCTTCACTCTGCGGTCCAACTCATCCCAAACCATCTCAATTGGGTTGCGGTCGGGTGATTGTGGAGGCCAGGTCATCTGATGCAGCACTCCATCACTCTCCTTATTTGTCAAATAGCCCTTACATAGCCTGAAGGTGTGTTTTGGGTCATTGTCCTGTTGAAAAACAAACGATAGTCCCACTAAGCGCAAACCAGATGGGATGGCGTATCACTGCAGAATGCTGTGGTAGCCATGCTGGTTAAGAGTGCCTTGAGTTCTAATTAAATCACAGACAGTGTCACCAGCAAAGCACTGCACCTCAGATTGCTGTCCAAATAAATGCTTCACAGAGTTCAGTTAACAGACACATCTCAACATCAACTGTTCAGAGGAGACTGCGTGAATCAGGCCTTCGTGGTCGAATTGCTGCAAAGAAACCATTGCTAAAGGACACCAATAAGAAGAGGAGACTTGCTTGGGCCAAGAAACACGAGCAATGGACTTTAGACCGGTGGAAATCTGTCCAACCGCCGTGTCTTTGTGAGACGCAGAGTAGTTGAACGGATGATCTCTGCATGTGTGGTTACCACCGTGAAGCATGGAGGAGGAGGTGTGATGGTGTGGGGGTGCTTTGCTGGTGACATTGTCAATTATTTATTTAGAATTCAAGGCACACTTAACCAGCATGGCTACCACAGCATTCTGCAGCGATACATCATCCCATCTGGTTTGGGCTTAGTGGGATTATCATTTGCTTTTCAACAGGACAATGACCCAAAACATACATCCAGGATGTGCAAGGGCTATTTGACCAATATGGAGAGTGATGGAGTGCTGCATCAGATGACCTGGCTTCCACAATCACCTGACCTCAACCCAACGGAGATGGTTTGGGATGGGTTGGACCGCAGAGTGAAGGAAAAGCAGCTAACAAGTGCTCAGCATACATGGGAACTCCTTCAAGACTGTTGGAAAAGCATTCCTCATGATGCTGGTTGTGCAAAGCTGTCATCAAGGCAAAGGGTGGCTACTTTGAAGAATCTCAAATATAAAATATATTTAGATTTGTTTATTAACACTTATTTTGGTTACTACATGATTCCGTATGTGTTATCTCATAGTTTTGATGTCTTCACTATTACTCTACAATGTAGAAAATGGTAAAAATGAAGAAAAACCCTTGAATGAGTAGGTGTGTCCAAACTTTTGACTGGTACTGTATGTATATATGAGTCATATAATACATACAAACACATTTTTTGTCGAGAGAAAAACCGTTATTATAATACCGGAACATAAACATAAACATAAAGAACACATTTTCTGTCGGTTTATGTTTTTGTTTATTTTGCATATTTACATATAATTTGTTATAATCTGTGTGTAAATACTCTTAACCTATTTTCTTATTCAGTTGAACATATCTTATGTTACTGTTGGTTCCTTTGAAGCTTGAAGTCAGACTACTCACGTGTATTTGTAGAATAAACAAATAAACAAATGTTGAGACAACAACAACAACAACAAAAATGTTTAAAAAAAATTACTGCTTCCTGTTGGCCGAGGCAGGTGAATCCATGATGTCAGTTACGATGCTCATGTAATGTATTTCTATATGTTGAAATGAATGTTCAACTCTGTAAACGTGTAGAAGAAGAGAGGGAAGATAGCAACTGAATAACCCTTATGCATACGTGGGAGGAAGTTGTATAACAAATATCAGTCACATAGGCGGCTATCCCAAATGGCATCCTATTCACATAGGGAGGGGGGGGGGTACCTGGTCAGTTGTACAACTGAATGCATTCACCATAGGGCTCTGGTCTAAAGTAGTGCACTATATAGGGAATAGGGCCCCATAGGACTCTGGCCTAAAGTAGTGCACTATGTAGGGAATAGGGCCCCATAGGGCTCTGGTCTAAAGTAGTGCACTATATAGGGAATATGGCCCCATAGGACTCTGGTCTAAAGTAGTGCACTATAATAGGGAATAGGGCCACATAGGACTCTGGTCTAAAGTAGTGCACTATATAGGGAATAGGGTCCCATAGGACTCTGGTCTAAAGTAGTGCACTATATATAGGGTTCTATAGGGCTCTGGTCTAAAGTAGTGCACTATATATAGGGTTCTATAGGGCTCTGGTCTAAAGTAGTGCACTATATATAGGGTTCTATAGGGCTCTGGTCTAAAGTAGTGCACTATATATAGGGTTCTATAGGGCTCTGGTCTAAAGTAGTGCACTATGTAGTGAATAGGGTGCCATTTGGGATGCAGTCGTATTTGCTCTGCATGCCTTTGTAAAAAACAAACACTGTAGCACTTTAGTGCATGTACATACAAGCTACTGCTGTCACTGTGCTCTGTCATGCCGCTGGGATGTAAACACCCGGCTAAGGGGCTCTATTCAATCCCGCATCGCGCAACTTCAGCTTTACAGCGTGATTGAAATGTAAATGTTTCCCGCTTTAACGGAGATTTAACAGACATTCCCCGGGATAAGTGCTGCGTATGTCGGCCCAGCCTTTACATTTATATCGCGGAATGTGTTACACCTTTTACAGACTGAATAGAGCCCTAAAGGACCGGGATTTACTCCGATCTTTGTCCGTAACGTTTTAAAAGGTCATGTTTTGCAGAGACTTAATAAAAATAAACTTTAAATTGCTCATCGTCCAAACCCGCGATCGAAAAGAACCACGGTGAGCTATCTTCAACTGTCATTTTGTTGTCACTTAATTTAAAGTAAGGACCATGTTTAAGTAGATGATTGTACTACTATACTGTCCTTGTACAGTTGTTACTATGAGGTAAATATAATTACATGTTTTTCTTTTAAAGAAGAAAAAGCAAGAATGTGGGGGAAAAAAATGAATGTTTTAAATCAAAGGTCCAAAAAGTGTAAGGATGTAAAGTCAGATGAATTGGTAATAAACATGAATGTTACAACACTGACAACTGCTGCATGTGATCTTTAAACTGAAAATGTATCTGTGTATGTTAACCCTGGTAACCCTGTGGTAATGCAGTTAACCCTGGTAACCCTGGTAACCCTGTGGTAATGCAGTTAACCCTGGTAACCCTGGTAACCCTGTGGTAATGCAGTTAACCCTGTGGTAATGCTGTGGTAACCATGTGGTAATGCTGTGGTAACCATGGTAACCATGTGGTAATGCTGTGGTAACCATGTGGTAACCCTGGTAACCCTGTGGTAATGATGTTAACCCTGTGGTAATGCTGTGGTAACCATGTGGTAACCCTGGTAACCATGTGGTAACCCTGTGGTAATGCTGTTAACCCTGAGGTAACCCTGTGGTAATGCTGTGGTAAACCTGGTAACCATGTGGTAACCTTGGTAACCCTGTGGTAATGCTGTTAACCCTGTGGTAATGCTGTGGTAACCCTGGTAACCATGTGGTAACCCTGTGGTAACCCAGTGGTAACCCTGTGGTAACCCTGGTAACCCTGAGGTAACCCTGTGGTAACCCTGAGGTAACCCTGTGGTAACCCTGGTAACCCTGAGGTAACCCTGAGGTAACCCTGTGGTAACCCTGAGGTAACCCTGATGTAACCCTGTGGTAACCCTGAGGTAACCCTGTGGTAACCCTGAGGTAACCCTGTGGTAACCCTGTGGTAACCTTGAGGTAACCCTGTGGTAACCCTGAGGTAACCCTGTGGTAACCCTGTGGTAACCTTGAGGTAACCCTGAGGTAACCCTGTGGTAACCCTGTGGTAACCCTGTGGTAACCCTGTGGTAACCCTGACGTAACCCTGTGGTAACCCTGTGGTAACCCTGAGGTAACCCTGTGGTAACCCTGAGGTAACCCTGTGGTAACCCTGAGGTAACCCTGTGGTAACCCTGAGGTAACCCTGTGGTAACCCTGAGGTAACCCTGAGGTAACCCTGTGGTAACCCTGGTAACCCTGAGGTAACCATGTGGTAACCCTGAGGTAACCCTGGTAACCCTGAGGTAACCATGTGGTAACCCTGAGGTAACCATGTGGTAACCCTGAGGTAACCCTGTGGTAACCCTGAGGTAACCATGTGGTAACCCTGAGGTAACCCTGGTAACCCTGAGGTAACCCTGTGGTAACCAATTCCCACCAGCTGCAACCTGTTCCATAATCAAGACCTCTACAAATACTCAGCCATGCCACTTCCACGCTGCCAGATAGTAGCCTCTACTCAGTCAGTCCGTATTTCTAGCTGCTTGTTCCTAGCCTCACGCTGCTTTTTCTCTCCGCTACAGTCCCGCCTGCTCTGACTCCGGGACCTGTCTCCAGTCCCTCGTCTCCTCAGTCCTGCTTCCCTGGCCTGGATCCCTGCTCTACTGCTTCATAGGATTCTTCTCCAGACCTGCTTCCTAATCTCCTTGCCCTCAGCCTCATTCCGGATTCCCTACTACCCACCCCATCTCCTCTCCCGCTTTTCAATAAATACATTGGTTATCTATCCTTGCGTCTGAGTCTGAGTCTGCATTTGGGTTCAGCTGCTCCGCGTAACAGCGGTTATAGTAGACAAACCATAGCATTGCATAGGTCAGAGGGGCCACACAGAGGATAAGAAGATTGTCTCTGAAGTCAAATCCTCTTGTTACGTCATACGTGTGCCTCTGTCTCTACCATTAATCCAGAACAGAGAGAGTGAGGAGAGAGAGTAGAGAGAGAGAGGAGAGAGAATGTAGAGAGAGAGAGAGAGAGAGGTGGAGAGAGGGAGGTGAAGAAGGAAGAGAGGGATGACAGAGAAGGCTGCAGGGGTGACCCTTTCTGGAGCTATTGATGTTAATAATGAATGAGGCTCCAGATGGACACAGGAGGATGCTGATGGATACAGAGAGGAGGAGATTAGAGAGGAGGAGAGGAGGAGGAAATTAGAGAGGAGTGGAGGAGGAAATGAGGAGATAAGAGGAGTGGAGGAGGAGATTAGAGAGGAGTGGAGGAGGAGATAAGAAGGGAGAGAGGAGTGGAGGAGGAGATAAGAGGAGTGGAGGAGGAGATTAGAGAGGAGGAGAGAGGAGTGGAGGAGGAGATTAGAGAGGAGGAGAGAGGAGTGGAAGAGGAGATTAGAGATGAGGAGGAGATGAGGAGTGGAGGAGGAGATTAGAGGAGTGGAGGAGGAGATAAGAGAGGAGAGAGGAGTGGAGGAGGAGATAAGAGGAGTGGAGGAGGAGATTAGAGAGGAGGAGAGAGGAGTGGAGGAGGAGATTAGAGAGGAGGAGGAGATGAGGAGTGGAGGAGGAGATTAGAGAGTGGAGGAGGAGAGAGATGGATACAGAGATGATGGATACAGAGAGATGATGATGGATACAGAGAGATGATGATGGATACAGAGAGATGATGACAGAGTGAGGAGGGAGACAGAGAGGGAGGAAAAGTGAGGAGCGAGAGGGGGGGAGAGAGGAGACGGAGGGAAAGTGAGGAGCGAGAGGAGACGGAGGGAAAGTGAGGAGCGAGAGAGAGCGAGAGGAGAGAGAGAGAGAGGGAGGTAAGGTCAGGAGGGAGGGGAGAGAGAGGAGAAGGAGAGAGACGGAGGGAAAGTGAGGAGCGAGAGGGGGGAGAGGAGACAGAGAGAGAGGGAGGGAAGGTCAGGAGGGAGGGGAGAGAGAGAGGAGAAGGAGAAAGATGGAGGGAAAGTGAGGAGCGAGAGGGGGGGAGTGGAGACAGAGAGAGAGGGAGGGAAGGTCAGGAGGGAGGGGAGAGAGAGAGGAGACGGAGAGAGACGGAGGAAAAGTGAGGAGCGATGAGGGGGGAGACAGAGGAGACGGAGGGAAAGTGAGGAGCGATGAGGGGGGAGAGAGAGGAGACGGTAGCTTTTACCTCCACTACAGGAAGCAATGAAGGGAGGAGAGAGGAGAAAAAGACAGGCAACCACTAAATAATTCACACAAACAGCAGTGAATCTGTTCAGAGAGTGAAAGCGAGGAAGAGGTTGAGGGAGACCTCAGACTACTGTCCATCTGTCTGTTCCACTTCATCAAACTGAGTCAACCTTGATTTGACATCAATTAAAGAGTAACAGGACAGGGAAGATGCCAGGAGAGACGGTGGAAGTTGCCCCACTAGATGATACACAGGAGGTTGTTTCCTATGCATTTTCTATTTATTATGGATCCCCATTAGTTCCTGCCAAGGCAGCAGCTACTCTTCCTGGGGTTTATTATGGATCCCCATTAGTTCCTGCCAAAGCAGCAGCTACTCTTCCTGGGGTTTATTATGGATCCCCATTAGTTCCTGTCAAGGCAGCAGCTACTCTCCCTGGGGTTTATTATGGATCCCCATTAGTTCCTGCCAAGGCAGCAGCTACTCTTCCTGGGGTTTATTATGGATCCCCATTAGTTTCTGTCAAGGCAGCAGCTACTCTTCCTGGGGTTTATTATGGATCCCCATTAGTTCCTGCCAAGGCAGCAGCTACTCTTCCTGGGGTTTATTATGGATCCCCATTAGTTCCTGTCAAGGCAGCAGCTACTCTCCCTGGGGTTTATTATGGATCCCCATTAGTTCCTGTCAAGGCAGCAGCTACTCTTCCTGGGGTTTATTATGGATCCCCATTAGTTCCTGCCAAGGCAGCAGCTACTCTTCCTGGGGTTTATTATGGATCCCCATTAGTTCCTGCCAAGGCAGCAGCTACTCTTCCTGGGGTTTATTATGGATCCCCATTAGTTTCTGTCAAGGCAGCAGCTACTCTTCCTGGGGTTTATTATGGATCCCCATTAGTTCCTGCCAAGGCAGCAGCTACTCTTCCTGGGGTTTATTATGGATCCCCATTAGTTCCTGTCAAGGCAGCAGCTACTCTTCCTGGGGTTTATTATGGATCCCCATTAGTTCCTGCCAAGGCAGCAGCTACTCTTCCTGGGGTTTATTATGGATCCCCATTAGTTCCTGCCAAAGCAGCAGCTACTCTTCCTGGGGTTTATTATGGATCCCCATTAGTTCCTGCCAAGGCAGCAGCTACTCTTCCTGAGGTTTATTATGGATCCCCATTAGTTCCTGCCAAGGCAGCAGCTACTCTTCCTGGGGTTTATTATGGATCCCCATTAGTTCCTGTTGCCAAGGCAGCAGCTACTCTTCCTGGGGTTTATTGTGGATCCCCATTAGTTCCTGTTGCCAAGGCAGCAGCTACTCTTCCTGGGGTTTATTATGGATCCCCATTAGTTCCTGTTGCCAAGGCAGCAGCTACTCTTCCTGGGGTTTATTATGGATCCCCATTAGTTCCTGTTGCCAAGGCAGCAGCTACTCTTCCTGGGGTTTATTATGGATCCCCATTAGTTCCTGCCAAGGCAGCAGCTACTCTTCCTGGGGTTTATTATGGATCCCCATTAGTTCCTGCCAAGGCAGCAGCTACTCTTCCTGGGGTTTATTATGGATCCCCATTAGTTCCTGCCAAGGTAGCAGCTACTCTTCCCGGGGTTTATTATGGATCCCCATTAGTTCCTGCCAAGGCAGCAGCTACTCTTCCTGAGGTTTATTATGGATCCCCATTAGTTCCTGCCAAGGCAGCAGCTACTCTTCCTGGGGTTTATTATGGATCCCCATTAGTTCCTGTTGCCAAGGCAGCAGCTACTCTTCCTGGGGTTTATTGTGGATCCCCATTAGTTCCTGTTGCCAAGGCAGCAGCTACTCTTCCTGGGGTTTATTGTGGATCCCCATTAGTTCCTGTTGCCAAGGCAGCAGCTACTCTTCCTGGGGTTTATTATGGATCCCCATTAGTTCCTGTTGCCAAGGCAGCAGCTACTCTTCCTGGGGTTTATTATGGATCCCCATTAGTTCCTGTTGCCAAGGCAGCAGCTACTCTTCCTGGGGTTTATTATGGATCCCCATTAGTTCCTGCCAAGGCAGCAGCTACTCTTCCTGGGGTTTATTATGGATCCCCATTAGTTCCTGCCAAGGTAGCAGCTACTCTTCCCGGGGTTTATTATGGATCCCCATTAGTTCCTGTCAAGGCAGCAGCTACTCTTCCTGGGGTTTATTATGGATCCCCATTAGTTCCTGTCAAGGCAGCAGCTACTCTTCCTGGGGTTTATTATGGATCCCCATTAGTTCCTGTCAAGACAGCAGCTACTTGGTCGCATACACATATTTAACCTGTCTGGGAACCCCGTTCCGCTAGCAGAACCCCTCGCCAACAGCCAATGAAATTGCAGGGCGCCAAATACAAATCAACAGAAATCTCATAAATCAAATTACAAGTATTATACATACAAGTATTAGGCACAATTTTAAAGATGAAATTCTCATTAATCCAGCCACAGTGTCTGATTTAAAAAATGTTTTACAGCGAAAGCTCCACAAACGATTATGTTAGGTCACCACCAAGTCACAGAAAAACCCAGCCATTTTTCCAGCCAAAGAGAGGAGTCACAAAAAGCACAAATAGAGATACAATTAATCACTAACCTTTGATGATCTTCATCAGATGACACTCATAGGACATCATGTTACACAATACATGTATGTTTTGTTCTATAAAGTGCATATTTATATCCAAAAATCGAATTTTACATTGGCGTGTTATATTCAGTAGTTCCAAAACATGCAGTGATTTTTGCAGAGAGCCACATCAATTCACAGAAATACTCATTATAAATGTTGATGAAAATTCAAGTGTTATGCATGGAACTTTAGATACACTTCTACTTAATGCAACCGCTATGTCAGATTTCAAACACCCTTTACGGAAAAAGCATACCATGCAATAATCTGAGTACGGAGCTCAGAGCCAAAACCAGCCAAAATAAATATTCACCATGTTGCTCAGTCAACATTAGTCCGAAATAGCATTATAAATATTCATATACCTTTGATGATCTTCATTAGAATGCACTCCCAGGAATCCCAGTTCCACAATAAATGTTTGATTTGCAGGACAAGGATTGTCATGACTTTCAAAAATGGCTGAATTGCGATGCAAAAACAATGTATTGGGCGCACGCTGCAGAGGGCTTTATCAGTCCATTAATACAGGACTAGTTAAGGCCAAGCTCTGCGGAGGGCTTTATCAGTCCATTAATACAGGACTAGTTAAGGCCAAGCTCTGCGGAGGGCTTTATCAGTCCATTAATACAGGACTAGTTAAGGCCCAGCTCTGCAGAGGGCTTTATCAGTCCATTAGTACAGGACTAGTTAAGGCCCAGCGCTGCAGAGTGCTTTATCAGTCCATTAATACAGGACTAGTTAAGGCCCAGCGCTGCAGAGGGCTTTATCAGTCCATTAATACAGGACTAGTTAAGGCCCAGCGCTGCAGAGGGCTTTATCAGTCCATTAATACAGGACTAGTTAAGGCCCAGCGCTGCAGAGGGCTTTATCAGTCCATTAATACAGGACTAGTTAAGGCCCAGCTCTGCAGAGGGCTTTATCAGTCCATTAATACAGGACTAGTTAAGGCCCAGCGCTGCAGAGGGCTTTATATTTTGGTTTCACCTGACCATATGACATTCTCCTAATCTTCTTTTGGATCATCCAAATGCTCTCTAGCAAACTTCAGACGGGCCTGGACATGTACTGGCTTAAACAGGGGGACACGTCTGGCACTGCAAGATTTGAGTCCCTGGCGGCGTAGTGTGTTACTGATGTGAGGCTTTGTTACTTTGGTCCCAGCTCTCTGCAGGTCATTCACTAGGTCCCCCCGTGTGGTTCTGGGAGTTTTGCTCACCGTTCTTGTGATCATTTTGACCCCACGGGGTGAGATCTTGCTTGGAGCCCCAGATCGAGGGATATTATCAGTGGTCTTGTATGTCTTCCATTTCCTAATAAGTGCTCCCACAGTTGATTTCTTCAAACCAAGCTGCTTACCTATTGCAGATTCAGTCTTCCCAGCCTGGTGCATGTCTACAATTTTGTTTCTGGTGTCCTTTGACAGCTCTTTGGTCTTGGCCGTAATGGAGTTTGGAGTGTGACTGTTTGAGGTTGTGGACAGGTGTCTTTTATACTGATAACAAGTTCAAACAGGTGCCAATAATACAGGTAACGAGTGGAGGACAGAGGAGCCTCTTAAAGAAGAAGTTACAGGTCTGTGAGAGCCAGAAATCTTGCTTGTTTGTAGGTGACCAAATACTTATTTTCCACCAATAAATTGCAAATAAATTCATAAAAAATCCTACAATGTGATTTTCTGGATTTTTTCTCCCTCATTTTGTCTGTCATAGTTGAAGTGTACATATGATGTAAAAAACAGGCCTCTCTCATCTTTTTAAGTGGGAGAACTTGCACAATTGGTGGCTGACTAAATACTTTTTTGCCCCACTGTAAAGCCTCCACTTTGACTCTGTACCGTAACACCCTGTATATAGCCTCCACGTTGACTCTGTACCGTAACACCCTGTATAAAGCCCCGCTATTGTTATTTACTGCAGCTCTTTAATTATTTGTTATCTCTTAATTTTTTTTTAGGTATTTTCTTAAAACTGCATTGTTGGTTAAGGGCTTGTAAGTAAGCATTTCACTGTAAGGTCTACTACACCTGTTGTATTCTACACCTGTTGTATTCTACACCTGTTGTATTCTACACCTGTTGTATTCGGCGTATGTGACAAATACAATTTGATTTGATTTTATAAATTTTTTTCATTGAGTTTAGAAACATAATTACATACTTCATTCAGTTGTGGCTTGTTAGCTCTGACAAAGACTTCCTCTGACAAAGACTTCCTCTGACAAAGACTTCCTCTGACAAAGACTTCCTCTGACAAAGACTTCCTCTGAGAAAGACTTCCTCTGACAAAGACTTCCTCTGACAAAGACTTGGGTTTAATGACCAACACTGAGTAATGGCCCTCAAGCTGTGGGTTTAATGACCAACACTGAGTAATGGCCCTCAAGCTGTGGGTTTAATGACCAACACTGAGTAATGGCCCTCAAGCTGTGGGTTTTAATGACCAACACTGAGTAATGGCCCTCAAGTTGTTAGATGTGGATTATACGCAGCTTTCCCCAAACTCGAATCCTCGGGACTCCAAGAGGTGCACGTTGGAGGTGCCCTAACACTACACAGCTGATGCAAATGATTAAAGCTTGATAGGTAGTTGGCTATTTGAATCAGCTGTGTGGTGCTAGGACATAAACCAATAACGTACACACCTTGGAGTCCAGAGGACAACGTTTGGGAAACCCTGGATTACAAGCAGAATTTGTGTGAATTCAAAAGGCTTTTTGATCTCCAGTCTTAACCTCCTGCCCCAGCTCTCTGCCCCAGCTCTCTGCACTAGGTCTCTGCCCCAGCTCTCTGCACCAGCTCTCTGCACCAGCTCTCTGCACCAGCTCTCTGCACCAGCTCTCTGCCCCAGCTCTCTGCACCAGCTCTCTGCCCCAGCTCTCTGCACCAGCTCTCTGCCCCAGCTCTCTGCACCAGCTCTCTGCACCAGCTCTCTGCCCCAGCTCTCTGCACCAGCTCTCTGCCTCAGTTCTCTGCACCAGCTCTCTGCACCAGCTCTCTGCACCAGCTCTCTGCACCAGCACGCTGCACCAGCTCTCTGCCTAAGTTTTCTGCACCAGATCTCTGCACCAGCTCTCTGCACCAGCTCTCTGCACCAGTTCTCTGCACCAGTTCTCTGCACCAGTTCTCTAACCCAGTTCTCTGCACCAGTTCTCTGCCCCAGTTCTCTGCACCAGTTCTCTGCACCAGTTCTCTGCACCAGTTCTCTGCCTGAGCTCTCTGCACCAGTTCTCTGCCTCAGTTCTCTGCACCAGTTCTCTGCACCAGTTCTCTGCACCAGTTCTCTGCCTCAGCTCTCTGCCCCAGTTCTCTGCCTCAGCTCTCTGCCTCAGCTCTCTGCACCAGTTCTCTGCATCAGTTCTCTGCCTCAGATCTCTGCACCAGTTCTCTGCCTCAGCTCTCTGCCCCAGTTCTCTGCACCAGTTCTCTGCACCAGTTCTCTGCCTCAGCTCTCTGAACCAGTTCTCTGCACCAGTTCTCTGCCTCAGCTCTCTGCACCAGTTCTCTGCACCAGCTCTCTGCCTCAGCTCTCTGCACCAGTTCTCTGCACCAGCTCTCTGCCTCAGCTCTCTGCCTCAGCTCTCTGCACCAGTTCTCTGCCTCAGCTCTCTGCCCCAGTTCTCTGCACCAGTTCTCTGCACCAGTTCTCTGCACCAGTTCTCTGCACCAGTTCTCTGCACCAGTTCTCTGCACCAGTTCTCTGCCTCAGCTCTCTGCACCAGTTCTCTGCACCAGCTCTCTGCCTCAGCTCTCTGCACAGTTCTCTGCCTCAGCTCTCTGCACCAGTTCTCTACACCAGTTCTCTGCACCAGTTCTCTGCACCAGCTCTCTGCACAAGCTCTCTGCCTCAGCTCTCTGCACCAGCTCTCTGCCTCAGCTCTCTGCACCAGCTCTCTGCACCAGCTCTCTGCACCAGCTCTTTGCCCCAGCTCTCTGCACCAGCTCTCTGCCTCAGCTCTCTGCACCAGCTCTCTGCACCAGCTCTCTGCACCAGCTCTTTACACCAGTTCTCTGCCCCAGCTCTTTACACCAGTTCTCTGCCCCAGCTCTCTACACCAGCTCTCTTCCCCAGCTCTCTACACCAGTTCTCTGCCCCAGCTCTCTGCCCCAGCTCTTTACACCAGCTCTCTGCCCCAGCTCTCTGCCCAATCTCTCTGCCCCAGCTCTTTACCCCAGCTCTCTGCCCAATCTCTCTGCCCCAGCTTTTTACACCAGCTCTCTGCCCCAGCTCTTTACACTAGCTCTCTGCCCCAGCTCTCTGCCCCAGCTCTCTTCACCAGTTCTCTGCCCCAGCTCTTTACACCAGCTCTCTGCCCCAGCTCTCTGCACCAGCTCTCTTCACCAGCTCCTCTGCCCCAGCTCTTTACACCAGCTCTCTGCCACAGCTCTCTGCCCCTGCTCTCTGCCCCAGCTCTTTTACACCAGCTCTCTGCTACAACTCTTTTAGGCTGCTCAATTATTGAAGGTGGGTTACTGCCATCTGCTGGATAGGGCTGAGTGACTGGACTAGGTGAATGGTCTGGATAGGGCTGAGTGACTGGACTGGGTGAATGGTCTGGATAGGGCTGAGGGGGGGGGGGTTCGCCCAGGGCGCCATACAAGCTAGAACTGCCACATACGCTTGAAACAAATAGCCAAATGGAAAACTGCAGACAAAAATGCTTTCTACTACGTAAGATCAGCGAAATGTAGGTTAAACTGGCAATGGAGTGAAGAGCAGAAATCTCAATCTCATGAAGAACGCGAAGGGGGTAGAATTCTGGCAGAGGGGGAGAATTCTGGCAGGGGTGGACAATTCTGGCAGGGGGAGAATTCTGGCAGGGGGAGAATTCTGGCAGGGGGGGGAGAATTCTGGCAGAGGGGGGAGAATTCTGGCAGGGGGGGAGAATTCTGTCACAACAGCAGAACTCCAAAGGAGCAGGTTGACAGGAAGCCATTCCTCTTTTAGTATTATATCAAGAATTTTAAAAAATCTACCCTGACCAAAATATTATTGCAGATAGCTGTTACAAAAAAAAAGGGTTTTGTAAGAACAGGGAAACCTTTGCCTGTCACCTTTGAGGCACCTGTGATTGCCCTTCAAAACAGCAACAGGAAGAGAAACCTTGGCCTGTCACCTTTGAGACACCTGCCCTTCAAAACAGGAACAGGAAGAGAAACCTTGGCCTGTCACCTTTGAGACACCTGCCCTTCAAAACAACAACAGGAAGAGAAACCTTGGCCTGTCACCTTTGAGACACCTGCCCTTCAAAACAGGAACAGGAAGAGAAACCTTGGCCTGTCACCTTTGAGACACCTGCCCTTCAAAACAACAACAGGAAGAGAAACCTTGGCCTGTCACCTTTGAGACACCTGCCCTTCAAAACAGCAACAGGAAGAGAAGCCTTGCCTGTCACCTTTGAGACACCTGCCCTTCAAAACAGCAACAGGAAGAGAAACCTTGGCCTGTCACCTTTGAGACACCTGCCCTTAAAAACAGCAACAGGAAGAGAAGCCTTGCCTGTCACCTTTGAGACACCTGCCCTTAAAAACAGCAACAGGAAGAGAAACCTTGGCCTGTCACCTTTGAGGCACCTGTGATTGCCCTTCAAAACAGGAACAGGAAGAGAAACCTTGGCCTGTCACCTTTGAGGCACCTGTGATTGCCCTTCAAAACAGCAACAGGAAGAGAAACCTTGGCCTGTCACCTTTGAGACACCTGTGATTGCCCTTCAAAACAGGAACAGGAAGAGAAAACTTGGCCTGTCACCTTTGAGGCACATGTGATTGCCCTTCAAAACAGGAACAGGAAGAGAAAACTTGGCCTGTCACCTTTGAGGCACATGTGATTGCCCTTCAAAACAGCAACAGGAAGAGAAACCTTGGCCTGTCACCTTTGAGACACCTGTGATTGCCCTTCAAAACAGCAACAGGAAGAGAAACCTTGGCCTGTCACCTTTGAGACACCTGTGATTGCCCTTCAAAACAGCAACAGGAAGAGAAACCTTGGCCTGTCACCTTTGAGACACCTGTGATTGCCCTTCAAAACAGGAACAGGAAGTGAAGCCTTGGCCTGTCACCTTTGAGACACCTGTGATTGCCCTTCAAAACAGCAACAGGAAGAGAAGCCTTGGCTGTCACCTTTGAGGCACCTGTGATTGCCCTTCAAAACAGGAACAGGAAGAGAAACCTTGGCCTGTCACCTTTGAGGCACCTGTGATTGCCCTTCAAAACAGGAACAGAAAGAGAAACCTTGGCCTGTCACCTTTGAGACACCTGTGATTGCCCTTCAAAACAGCAACAGGAAGAGAAGCCTTGGCTGTCACCTTTGAGACACCTGTGATTGCCCTTCAAAACAGGAACAGGAAGAGAAACCTTGGCCTGTCACCTTTGAGACACCTGTGATTGCCCTTCAAAACAGCAACAGGAAGAGAAGCCTTCTCTGTCACCTTTGAGATACCTGTGATTGCCCTTCAAAACAGGAACAGGAAGAGAAACCTTGGCCTGTCACCTTTGAGACACCTGTGATTGCCCTTCAAAACAGGAACAGGAAGAGAAACCTTGGCCTGTCACCTTTGAGACACCTGTGATTGCCCTTCAAAACAGCAACAGGAAGAGAAGCCTTCTCTGTCACCTTTGAGATACCTGTGATTGCCCTTCAAAACAGCAACAGGAAGAGAAACCTTGGCCTGTCACCTTTGAGACACCTGTGAAGCCTTGGCTGTAGTGTAAAAGCGTTTTACAGTAAAGCATATTATATATTAATTGTAAAAGAACAAATCAAATATATTGAAAACACTTTTATTCTGAAGCCATAAAAAACATTTCTTAAGAGCATGTGGACAGGACCCTTATCAAAAAACAAAAAACGTTTGGGTTGTGTCCACACATCTTTCCGATGTTATCGGAAGTGAATGAATAAAATACAGATGTATATGAAAAGGGGATCCTAAAGTTACAACATAATTCAATAAACGTTCGGAGCAAATACCACTGCTGGCTTGCTTCTGAGGCTAAGCAGGGGTTGGTCCTGGTCAGTCCCTCTAAAAAATATCCCAATGCCCCAGGGCAGTGATTGGATGGGACGTTAAACGGGTGTCCTGACTCTCTGAGGTCATTAAAGATCCCATGGCACTTATCATAAGAGGTAGGGTGTTAACCCCGGTGTCCTGGCTAAATTCCCAATCTGGCCCTCAAACCATCACGGTCACCTAATAATCCCCAGTTTACAATTGTCTCATTCATTCCCCTCCTCTCCCCTGTAACTATTCCCCAGGTTGTTGCTGCAAATGAGAACGTGTTCTCAGTCAACTTACCTGGTAAAATAACGGATAAATAAATAAAAAAATAAAGAAATAACACTGAAAACAACTAAATCCTAGCCTACGTCGGCTAGGAGATAGAATCAGGGCACCATATCTGTTAGCGCCATCTTGTTTTCTGACCTGTGTTCCCCCCATGGTCACCATGAAACACATCGTGGTGCAGTAGATCTGATCTGACACATGAACTGTGATGGGGAAAAGTAGTGCACTATATAGAGTATATGAAGCCATTTAGGACACAGTCATTGTGACCAAGACTAATCACTGCTGTAGCCCCCTGACTATAATACAAACAGGAAGGGCTGCAATTTCAACAACAACAAAAACAGGGACTTTAAATAAGGTCCCCCCCCCCCCCCCCCCCCCCCCCCCCTAATCTCTCTTCAATCTCTACCAGATCGATAAGATCTCCCCCCCATCTCTCTCTCCCCCCATCTCTCTCTCCAATCTCTACCAGATGGATAATATCTCCCCCCATCCCTCCCCCCCCATCTCTCTCTCCAATCTCTACCAGATCGATAAGATCTCCCCCCCATCTCTCTCTCCCCCATCTCTCTCCTCCCATCTCTCTCTCCAATCTCTACCAGATGGATAATATCTCCCCCCATCCCTCCCCCCCATCTCTCTCTCCAATCTCTACCAGATGGATAAGATCTCCCCCATCTCTCTCTCCCCCCATCTCCCCCCATCTCTCTCTCCCCCCATCTCCCCCCATCTCTCTCTCCCCCCCATCTCCCCCCCATCTCTCTCTCCCCCCCATCTCCCCCCCATCTCCCCCCCATCTCTCTCTCACCCCCCATCTCTCTCTCCCCCCATCTCTCTCCCCCCCCCATCTCTCTCTCCCCCATCTCTCTCTCCCCCCATCTCTCTCTCCCCCCATCTCTCTCCCCCCATCTCTCTCTCCCCCCATCTCTCTCCCCCCCCATCTCTCTCCCCCCCATCTCTCTCACCCCCCATCTCTCTCTCCCCCCATCTCTCTCACCCCCCATCTCTCTCTCCCCCCATCTCTCTCTCCAATCTCTACCAGATCGATAAGATCTCCCAACATCTGAGAAACAAACAGCAACAGGGAAAAGCGGCTGTAGGATAGAGGCTTTTACAGTAAAGCACAGCTCCTATCTGATATCACTAGAGGGCGACTTTTTTCAGAGGATTAC
This sequence comes from Oncorhynchus mykiss, assembly GCF_013265735.2. Lineage (NCBI taxonomy): Eukaryota > Metazoa > Chordata > Actinopteri > Salmoniformes > Salmonidae > Oncorhynchus > Oncorhynchus mykiss. The sequence continues at coordinate 88,064,761 of NC_048572.1, read as the reverse complement.
TTCAACTTCACAAAAGGACATCTGAGGCTTGGAGACTTTCTGTCCTCTTCAAGTATTAACAACAAAACAATGTAATAAATTCAAAACAACAACCAAAATAAATTAAACAGTTTTATTCTCAAATCATAAAATCTCAAAGTTGAAATATACAAAGACGTCCAAACTAATGCAAGCCATGTTGTGGAAGAACTGTGCAAAGAGCTGCCTGGTCTCCCTGGGAATAATTATCATAGCTCTAAAAAAAAAAAAAGGTGAAACTAGCTTTCTATCATTTAGACTTTACAGATCAATAATATAATAATCTGAGGAGCATGTAAAAAAAACAAGATGGAAGACAGAAGCTGATCAATCAGAACACTGACTGTTCCAGAGGTTTGGTTGCTGACCAGGCAACAAGGGAGGATTCTGATTCCGCGTCCAGTCTACCTCAACATTGGCCCACCCATTATTACATGCAAATGACAACACTGTGGCATAAATAATCATTTGGAATAGGGATCATTTCATGTCCTTTTTGACCGGGTACAGAAAAAAAGTGTTGAAATAAACGGAGTTCATTGGTTTGAGCCCTTGGGATTGGCATTTGAATTGACTGTTAATTCCCTTACATAGACAACATCGAAGTCAGTCGTTCCCATAAGATCTGAGCTAGGATCTGTCCTCCAACCACTAATGATCCCCATCCGCCAAAACAGACCACACAAAATAATTTAAGACTGATTCAGGATCAGCGCTTAGGGACCATCAGATCAAAACACACATTGGTTTTATAGAAAAGCACATGAATAAAACACATGTGTTTAAAGAATAGCAAACATTACAATTTAAAATCATGTAAGTGTCTTTGTCCACCGACTAGGAGACAGGCCTCAGCATCTTCAGATTAGGTGGAGAAGTGTCTTTGTCCACCGACTAGGAGACAGGCCTCAGCATCTTCAGATTAGGTGGAGAAGTGTCTTTGTCCACAGACTAGGAGACAGGCCTCAGCATCTTCAGATTAGGTGGAGAAGTGTCTTTGTCCACAGACTAGGAGACAGGCCTCAGCATCTTCAGATTAGGTGGAGAAGTGTCTTTGTCCACAGACTAGGAGACAGGCCTCAGCATCTTCAGATTAGGTGGAGAAGTGTCTTTGTCCACCGACTAGGAGACAGGCCTCAGCATCTTCAGATTAGGTGGAGAAGTGTCTTTGTCCACAGACTAGGAGACAGGCCTCAGCATCTTCAGATTAGGTGGAGAAGTGTCTTTGTCCACAGACTAGGAGACAGGCCTCAGCATCTTCAGATTAGGTGGAGAAGTGTCTTTGTCCACAGACTAGGAGACAGGCCTCAGCATCTTCAGATTAGGTGGAGAAGTGTCTTTGTCCACCGACTAGGAGACAGGCCTCAGCATCTTCAGATTAGGTGGAGAAGTGTCTTTGTCCACAGACTAGGAGACAGGCCTCAGCATCTTCAGATTAGGTGGAGAAGTGTCTTTGTCCACAGACTAGGAGACAGGCCTCAGCATCTTCAGATTAGGTGGAGAAGTGTCTTTGTCCACAGACTAGGAGACAGGCCTCAGCATCTTCAGATTAGGTGGAGAAGTGTCTTTGTCCACAGACTAGGAGACAGGCCTCAGCATCTTCAGATTAGGTGGAGAAGTGTCTTTGTCCACAGACTAGGAGACAGGCCTCAGCATCTTCAGATTAGGTGGAGAAGTGTCTTTGTCCACAGACTAGGAGACAGGCCTCAGCATCTTCAGATTAGGTGGAGAAGTGTCTTTGTCCACAGACTAGGAGACAGGCCTCAGCATCTTCAGATTAGGTGGAGAAGTGTCTTTGTCCACCGACTAGGAGACAGGCCTCAGCATCTTCAGATTAGGTGGAGAAGTGTCTTTGTCCACAGACTAGGAGACAGGCCTCAGCATCTTCAGATTAGGTGGAGAAGTGTCTTTGTCCACAGACTAGGAGACAGGCCTCAGCATCTTCAGATTAGGTGGAGAAGTGTCTTTGTCCACAGACTAGGAGACAGGCCTCAGCATCTTCAGATTAGGTGGAGAAGTGTCTTTGTCCACCGACTAGGAGACAGGCCTCAGCATCTTCAGATTAGGTGGAGAAGTGTCTTTGTCCACAGACTAGGAGACAGGCCTCAGCATCTTCAGATTAGGTGGAGAAGTGTCTTTGTCCACAGACTAGGAGACAGGCCTCAGCATCTTCAGATTAGGTGGAGAAGTGTCTTTGTCCACAGACTAGGAGACAGGCCTCAGCATCTTCAGATTAGGTGGAGAAGTGTCTTTGTCCACAGACTAGGAGACAGGCCTCAGCATCTTCAGATTAGGTGGAGAAGTGTCTTTGTCCACAGACTAGGAGACAGGCCTCAGCATCTTCAGATTAGGTGGAGAAGTGTCTTTGTCCACAGACTAGGAGACAGGCCTCAGCATCTTCAGATTAGGTGGAGAAGTGTCTTTGTCCACAGACTAGGAGACAGGCCTCAGCATCTTCAGATTAGGTGGAGAAGTGTCTTTGTCCACCGACTAGGAGACAGGCCTCAGCATCTTCAGATTAGGTGGAGAAGTGTCTTTGTCCACAGACTAGGAGACAGGCCTCAGCATCTTCAGATTAGGTGGAGAAGTGTCTTTGTCCACAGACTAGGAGACAGGCCTCAGCATCTTCAGATTAGGTGGAGAAGTGTCTTTGTCCACAGACTAGGAGACAGGCCTCAGCATCTTCAGATTAGGTGGAGAAGTGTCTTTGTCCACAGACTAGGAGACAGGCCTCAGCATCTTCAGATTAGGTGGAGAAGTGTCTTTGTCCACCGACTAGGAGACAGGCCTCAGCATCTTCAGATTAGGTGGAGAAGTGTCTTTGTCCACAGACTAGGAGACAGGCCTCAGCATCTTCAGATTAGGTGGAGAAGTGTCTTTGTCCACAGACTAGGAGACAGGCCTCAGCATCTTCAGATTAGGTGGAGAAGTGTCTTTGTCCACAGACTAGGAGACAGGCCTCAGCATCTTCAGATTAGGTGGAGAAGTGTCTTTGTCCACAGACTAGGAGACAGGCCTCAGCATCTTCAGATTAGGTGGAGAAGTGTCTTTGTCCACAGACTAGGAGACAGGCCTCAGCATCTTCAGATTAGGTGGAGAAGTGTCTTTGTCCACAGACTAGGAGACAGGCCTCAGCATCTTCAGATTAGGTGGAGAAGTGTCTTTGTCCACAGACTAGGAGACAGGCCTCAGCATCTTCAGATTAGGTGGAGAAGTGTCTTTGTCCACCGACTAGGAGACAGGCCTCAGCATCTTCAGATTAGGTGGAGAAGTGTCTTTGTCCACAGACTAGGAGACAGGCCTCAGCATCTTCAGATTAGGTGGAGAAGTGTCTTTGTCCACAGACTAGGAGACAGGCCTCAGCATCTTCAGATTAGGTGGAGAAGTGTCTTTGTCCACAGACTAGGAGACAGGCCTCAGCATCTTCAGATTAGGTGGAGAAGTGTCTTTGTCCACAGACTAGGAGACAGGCCTCAGCATCTTCAGATTAGGTGGAGAAGTGTCTTTGTCCACAGACTAGGAGACAGGCCTCAGCATCTTCAGATTAGGTGGAGAAGTGTCTTTGTCCACAGACTAGGAGACAGGCCTCAGCATCTTCAGATTAGGTGGAGAAGTGTCTTTGTCCACAGACTAGGAGACAGGCCTCAGCATCTTCAGATTAGGTGGAGAAGTGTCTTTGTCCACCGACTAGGAGACAGGCCTCAGCATCTTCAGATTAGGTGGAGAAGTGTCTTTGTCCACAGACTAGGAGACAGGCCTCAGCATCTTCAGATTAGGTGGAGAAGTGTCTTTGTCCACAGACTAGGAGACAGGCCTCAGCATCTTCAGATTAGGTGGAGAAGTGTCTTTGTCCACAGACTAGGAGACAGGCCTCAGCATCTTCAGATTAGGTGGAGAAGTGGTGAATTAGGTGATTAGGTGAAGAAGGAAGGAGGACTCTCTGGGTATGTCTAACGTAGCTTCCTCACCTCATCATCTTCCTAGAATGACGCTGAATAAGTGACAGAATGACAAGAAAGAAAATACCCCTCCGTTTCCTGTTGTATATTATATAACCTGTGTTTCCTGTTGTATATTATATAACCTGTGTTTCCTGTTGTATATTATATAACCTGTTTCCTGTTGTATATTATATAACCTGTGTTTCCTGTTGTATATTATATAACCTGTGTTTCCTGTTGTATATTATATAACCTGTGTTTCCTGTTGTATATTATATAACCTGTGTTTCCTGCAGAAAGCCCATACCCGCCAACCACATTTATTTTTATGATGAGATACAAAAAAAACAAAAAAAAAATGGTTGAGATTGTAGAGCATGCTTCTTCATCTGTCTCTCTGTGGGGGTGATTTTCAGAGGTGGCACCACAGGAGGGTTTTTCCTAGGGGGGCCCCCCAGAGTTTTTCCTGATCTGGTAGGCTAACCCAACCAGGTAAAACTCCAGACCCTAAGTCGTAGGGTATGACAAAGTAATAGAATCAGCTGTGAAACGGTTGCATATGGGCTATGTTGGGACCAGATTGTTATTTCCCAACATCCAGGTCATATGGTTTAAAAATGATTTATTCTTTAAATACTAATCAACAACTGTGATTGGCCAATAGAACCAACAGGGCTGACTGTATGCATGGTTACACAGTGTGGGCCTTTTAACATCTGTAATTGAAAAGTGACTCATACACTATGTCATCACTATTGTGTTCATCGATTGATTTCAGTCAATCATTTTGGATTGATACGGTCTGGGTAGACTAGCCACCCGAAGTCGGAAAGTATAAAAATCAAATTTGATCACAGTCACATTTTCTCTTAACACAAATAAAATAGGCCTATTTTAGGCTATAAATACAAAGCTTTTGGCTATAAAAACACCACATTACCACTTCGTTTCACCTGGCCAGAAGAGACCAGAGTGCATAGGTTTCTCTAGGCCACCTGTAGCTGTAGCTGTTATCAGTAGACTACAGTTGATCAGACTGAAGCACGAGTTGACAAATCATTAAAGGCAAATCATTCTAAACAACAGTAATCTTCAATGCTTTTGTGTCAATATTTTTTATTAAACCGAATTGAAAAAGTGTTGGGGTAAATGCCAGCTCGCCACACATCTTCCGGCCACCCTGCAACGTGGACAGATGGAAATAAATGTGCACATACTGCTAAAAATTAAGAAATATATCCTGTATGTTCTATTATTTTTAAAAAACATTTTTTTTTTTTTTAAGAGTTGGTGGCAGGAATGGGCTTCCATAGTTTTCAGATCGGTGTGGATGATATAGAGGAAATGAGGAGACAAAGAGAGGAGATGAGGTGTCGAGGAGAGGAAGCTACTGTAGTGTTGACATGCAGCCCCCTCAAGAGGCCGTTTCACAGCGGTGGTTGAACAGGACCTCTACGACCTTGGGGTCAGCCATAGTTGAAAGGTCACCTAGATCCTTCTCGTTCCGGGCGATCTGCCTCAGGACCCGCCTCATGATCTTACCTGAGGATGAGATATTTTGTTAAATAAAACGAAAACAATGAATAAAAATGTAAAAGACAAAATGTCCATAAAAGTATTAAAAAAAATAAAGAAATCAGGAATGAGGTAACACGTACCAGATCGTGTTTTAGGAAGTCCAGGAGCATTCTGGATGAAGTCTGGGGTGGCGATCGGACCAATCTTCTCCCTCACTAACAAGACATGTTATGTTGTTGTGTTAAATCAAGAACCAACCAAAAAAAAACTAATGTTGTACTCCTGTTTACAGCAAATTAAATGTTATTGGTCACATGGTTAGCAGATGTTATTGGTCACATGGTTAGCAGATGTTATTGGTCACATGGTTAGCAGATGTTATTGGTCACATACACATGGTTAGCAGATGTTATTGGTCACATGGTTAGCAGATGTTATTGGTCACATGGTTAGCAGATGTTATTGGTCACATGGTTAGCAGATGTTATTGGTCACATACACATGGTTAGCAGATGTTATTGGTCACATACACATGGTTAGCAGATGTTATTGGTCACATACACATGGTTAGCAGATGTTATTGGTCCATACACATGGTTAGCAGATGTTATTGGTCACATGGTTAGCAGATGTTATTGGTCACATGGTTAGCAGATGTTATTGGTCACTGTTAAACACATACACGTGTTTAACAGATGTTATTGGTCATGTGGTTAGCAGATGTTATTGGTCCATACACATGGTTAGCGGATGTTATTGGTCATGTGTTTAACAGATGTTATTGGTCACATGTGTAACAGTACAAATTTAGACCGTCCCCTCGCCCATACCCGGGCGCGAACTAGGGACCTTCTGCACACATCAACAGTCACCCTCGAAGCATCGTTACCCATCGCTCCACAAAAGCCGCGGCCCTTGGAGAGCACTACTTCAAGGTGTCAGAGCAAGTGACGTCACTGATTGAAACGCTCTTTAGCGCCCACGCTAACTAAGCTAGCCGTTTCACATCCGTTACACATGGTTAGCAGATGTTATTGGTCATGTGGTTAGCAGATGTTATTGGTCACATACAGGTGTTCAGTGTTAGTTCTACAAGGGGTAACCTGTAACCTAGTGTTAGTTCTACAAGGGGTAACCTGTAATCTAGTGTTAGTTCTACAAGGGGTAAACGGTAACCTAGTGTTAGTTCTACAAGGGGTAACCTGTAACCTAGTATTAGTTCTACAAGGGGTAACCTGTAATCTAGTGTTAGTTCTACAAGGGGTAACATGTAACCTAGTGTTAGTTCTACAAGGGGTAACCTGTAATCTAGTGTTAGTTCTACAAGGGGTAACCTGTAATCTAGTGTTAGTTCTACAAGGGGTAACCTGTAACCTAGTGTTAGTTCTACAAGGGGTAACCTGTAATCTAGTGTTAGTTCTACAAGGGGTAACCTGTAATCTAGTGTTAGTTCTACAAGGGGTAATCTGTAATCTACAAGGGGTAGCCTGTAATCTAGTGTTAGTTCCACATGGGGTAACCTGTAATCTACTAGGGGTAACCTGTAATCTAGTGTTAGTTCTACAAGGGGTAACCAGTAATCTAGTGTTAGTTCTACAAGGGGTAACCAGTAATCTAGTGTTTGTTCTACAAGGGGTAACCTGTAATCTAGTGTTAGTTCTACAAGGGGTAACCTGTAACCTAGTGTTAGTTCTACAAGGGGTAACCTGTAATCTAGTGTTAGTTCTACAAGGGGTAACCTGTAATCTAGTGTTAGTTCTACAAGGGGTAATCTGTAATCTACAAGGGGTAGCCTGTAATCTAGTGTTAGTTCCACATGGGGTAACCTGTAATCTACTAGGGGTAACCTGTAATCTAGTGTTAGTTCTACAAGGGGTAACCAGTAATCTAGTGTTAGTTCTACAAGGGGTAACCAGTAATCTAGTGTTAGTTCTACAAGGGGTAACCTGTAATCTAGTGTTAGTTCTACAAGGGGTAATCTGTAATCTACAAGGGGTAGCCTGTAATCTAGTGTTAGTTCCACATGGGGTAACCTGTAATCTACTAGGGGTAACCTGTAATCTAGTGTTAGTTCTACAAGGGGTAACCAGTAATCTAGTGTTAGTTCTACAAGGGGTAACCAGTAATCTAGTGTTTGTTCTACAAGGGGTAACCTGTAATCTAGTGTTAGTTCTACAAGGGGTAACCTGTAACCTAGTGTTAGTTCTACAAGGGGTAACCTGTAATCTAGTGTTAGTTCTACAAGGGGTAACCTGTAATCTAGTGTTAGTTCTACAAGGGGTAATCTGTAATCTACAAGGGGTAGCCTGTAATCTAGTGTTAGTTCCACATGGGGTAACCTGTAATCTACTAGGGGTAACCTGTAATCTAGTGTTAGTTCTACAAGGGGTAACCAGTAATCTAGTGTTAGTTCTACAAGGGGTAACCAGTAATCTAGTGTTTGTTCTACAAGGGGTAACCTGTAATCTAGTGTTTGTTCTACATGGGGTAACCTGTAACCTAGTGTTTGTTCTACATGGGGTAACCTGTAACCTAGTGTTTGTTCTACAAGGGGTAACCTGTAACCTAGTGTTAGTTCTACAAGGGGTAACCTGTAAACTAGTGTTAGTTCTACAAGGGGTAACCTGTAACCTAGTGTTAGTTCTACAAGGGGTAACCAGTAATCTAGTGTTAGTTCTACAAGGGGTAACCTGTAACCTAGTGTTAGTTCTACAAGGGGTAACCTGTAATCTACAAGGGGTAACCTGTAATCTAGTGTTAGTTCTACAATGGGTAACCTGTAATCTACAAGGGGTAACCTGTAATCTAGTGTTAGTTCTACAAGGGGTAACCTGTAATCTAGTGTTAGTTCCACATGGGGTAACCTGTAATCTACAAGGGGTAACCTGTAATCTAGTGTTAGTTCTACAAGGGGTAACCAGTAATCTAGTGTTAGTTCTACAAGGGGTAACCTGTAAACTAGTGTTAGTTCTACAAGGGGTAACCTGTAAACTAGTGTTAGTTCTACAAGGGGTAACCTGTAACCTAGTGTTTGTTCTACAAGGGGTAACCTGTAACCTAGTGTTAGTTCTACAAGGGGTAACCTGTAAACTAGTGTTAGTTCTACAAGGGGTAACCTGTAAACTAGTGTTAGTTCTACAAGGGGTAACCTGTAAACTAGTGTTAGTTCTACAAGGGGTAACCAGTAATCTAGTGTTTGTTCTACAAGGGGTAACCTGTAACCTAGTGTTTGTTCTACAAGGGGTAACCTGTAACCTAGTGTTAGTTCTACAAGGGGTAACCAGTGATCTAGTGTTTGTTCTACAAGGGGTAATCTGTAACCTAGTGTTTGTTCTACAAGGGGTAACCTGTAACCTAGTGTTAGTTCTACAAGGGGTTACTGTAATCTAGTGTTAGTTCTACAAGGGGTAACCTGTAACCTAGTGTTAGTTCTACAAGGGGTAACCTGTAATCTAGTGTTAGTTCTACAAGGGGTAACCTGTAAACTAGTGTTAGTTCTACAAGGGGTAACCTGTAACCTAGTGTTAGTTCTACAAGGGGTAACCTAGTGTTAGTTCTACAAGGGGTAACCTGTAACCTAGTGTTTGTTCTACAAGGGGTAACCTGTAACCTAGTGTTTGTTCTACAAGGGGTAACCTGTAACCTAGTGTTAGTTCTACAAGGGGTAACCTGTAAACTAGTGTTAGTTCTACAAGGGGTAACCTGTAAACTAGTGTTAGTTCTACAAGGGGTAACCTGTAAACTAGTGTTAGTTCTACAAGGGGTAACCAGTAAACTAGTGTTAGTTCTACAAGGGGTAACTGTAACCTAGTGTTAGTTCTACAAGGGGTAACCAGTAATCTAGTGTTTGTTCTAAAAGGGGTAATCTGTAACCTAGTGTTAGTTCTACAAGGGGTTACTGTAATCTAGTGTTAGTTCTACAAGGGGTAACCTGTAGCCTAGTGTTAGTTCTACAAGGGGTAACCTGTAACCTAGTGTTAGTTCTACAAGGGGTAACCTGTAACCTACAAGGGGTAACCTGTAATCTAGTGTTAGTTCTACAAGGGGTAACCTGTAATCTTGGGTTAGTTCTACAAGGGGTAACCTGTAATCTAGTGTTAGTTCTACAAGGGGTAACCTGTAAACTAGTGTTAGTTCTACAAGGGGTAACCTGTAACCTAGTGTTAGTTCTACAAGGGGTAACCTGTAAACTAGTGTTAGTTCTACAAGGGGTAACCTGTAATCTAATGTTAGTTCTACAAGGGGTAACCTGTAATCTAGTGTTAGTTCTACAAGGGGTAACCTGTAAACTAGTGTTAGTTCTACAAGGGGTAACCTGTAACCTACAAGGGGTAACCTGTAATCTAGTGTTAGTTCTACAAGGGGTAACCTGTAATCTAGTGTTAGTTCTACAAGGGGTAACCTGTAAACTAGTGTTAGTTCTACAAGGGGTAACCTGTAACCTACAAGGGGTAACCTGTAACCTAGTGTTAGTTCTACAAGGGGTAACCTTTAACCTAGTGTTAGTTCTACAAGGGGTAACCTGGTCAAACACCTTGTCTCTTGAGTTCGTCCACCAGAGTGCGGTTGAACTCTCTGCAGTCCTTCAGAGTAACGAAACAGTAGAGACACTCCCCCTTGACCGCGTGGGGTCTGCTGACCACAGCAGCCTCGGCCACCGCTCCGTGGTCTGTTAGAGATGCCTCTACCTCCGCTGTACTCAACAGGTGACCTGGAGGGAGACAACACTGTGGGTTATCATCATCCATCTATATATGTATCTACATATCTAATGTATCTATCTACTATATCTATCTAATCTGCTGTATCTATATACTATATCTATCTATCTAATCTACTGTATCTATATACTATATCTATCTACTGTATATATCTATATACTATATCTATCTATATACTATATATATCTAATCTACTGTATCTATCTACTGTATCAATCTATAGTATCTATCTGTATATCTACTGTATCTATCTAATATATCTACCTAGCTATCTACTATATCTATCTAATCTACTGTATCTATATACTATATCTATCTATCTACTGTATCTGTCTACTGTATCTATCTATGTACTATATCTATCTAATCTACTGTATCTATATACTATATCTATCTATCTACTGTATCTGTCTACTGTATCTATCTATGTACTATATCTATCTAATCTACTGTATCTATATACTATATCTATCTATCTACTGTATCTGTCTACTGTATCTATCTATGTACTATATCTATCTAATCTACTGTATCTACTGTATTTGTCTACAGTATCTATCTACCTATATATCTACTGTATCTATGTACAGTATATACACCTATCTACTATATCTATCTACTGTATCTACCTATCTACTATATCTATCTATCTACCTATCTATCTACTGTATCAATCTATAGTATCTGTCTATCTAATCTACTGTATCTATCTATTGTATCCATCTACTGTATCTACCTATGTAATCTACTGTATCTACTCTCTATCTAATCTACTATCTATCTATCTTTAGCCTGTTTTTACAGCAACATTTATCACAGAGTGCTTCACAGTAACCTGGCTTTGATTAAGCCAGCAGCAGCAGCACAGTGGCCAAACGGTAGGAAACCAAATGACCTGATACGTTGATCATGTCATCTATCCTGCCTGCGATCCAGTAGTATCCATCTCTATCCCTCCTGCAGCCTGGGAAACAATTCATTAATTCACTTTATTAAACCTTTTAAAAAGAAAACAAAAAACAGTGCCACGTTTAACGGCGATGTCGCCTTTACAATGTGATCGTCAACGAATATGATGAATCTATTCTAATACAACATGAGTCTAATACAACATGAATCAAATACAACATGAATCAAATACAACATGAACCAAATACAACATGAACCAAATACAACATGAATCAAATACAACATGAATCAAATACAACATGAATCAAATACAACATGAATCAAATACAACATGAATCAAATACAACATGAATCAAATACAACATGAATCAAATACAACATGAATCAAATACAACATGAATCAAATACAACATGAATCAAATACAACATGAATCAAATACAACATGAATCAAATACAACATGAGTCTAATACAACATGAGTCTAATACAACATGAGTCTAATACAACATGAATCAAATACAACATGAATCAAATACAACATGAATCAAATACAACATGAGTCTAATACAACATGAATCAAATACAACATGAATCAAATACAACATGAATCAAATACAACATGAATCTAATACAACATGAGTCTAATACAACATGAGTCTAATACAACATGAGTCTAATACAACATGAGTCTAATACAACATGAGTCTAATACAACATGAGTCTAATACAACATGAGTCTAATACAACATGAGTCTAATACAACATGAGTCTAATACAACATGAGTCTAATACAACATGAATCTAATACAACATGAATCAAATACAACATGAATCAAATACAACATGAGTCTAATACAACATGAGTCTAATACAACATGAGTCTAATACAACATGAGTCTAATACAACATGAGTCTAATACAACATGAGTCTAATACAACATGAGTCTAATACAACATGAGTCTAATACAACATGAGTCTAATACAACATGAGTCTAATACAACATGAATCTAATACAACATGAATCAAATACAACATGAATCAAATACAACATGAATCAAATACAACATGAATCAAATACAACATGAATCAAATACAACATGAATCTAATACAACATGAATCTAATACAACATGAATCTAATACAACATGAATCTAATACAACATGAATCTAATACAACATGAATCTAATACAACATGAGTCTAATACAACATGAGTCTAATACAACATGAGTCTAATACAACATGAATCTAATACAACATGAGTCTAATACAACATGAATCTAATACAACATGAGTCTAATACAACATGAGTCTAATACAACATGAGTCTAATACAACATGAATCAAATACAACATGAATCAAATACAACATGAATCTAATACAACATGAATCTAATACAACATGAATCAAATACAGCATGAATCTAATACAACATGAATCTAATACAACATGAATCTAATACAACATGAATCTAATACAACATGAATCAAATACAACATGAGTCTAATACAACATGAATCTAATACAACATGAATCTAATACAACATGAATCTAATACAACATGAATCTAATACAACATGAATCTAATACAACATGAATCTAATACAACATAAATCTAATACAACATGAGTCTAATACAACATGAGTCTAATACAACATGAATCTAATACAACATGAGTCTAATACAACATGAATCAAATACAACATGAATCTAATACAACATGAATCTAATACAACATGAGTCTAATACAACATGAATCTAATACAACATGAGTCTAATACAACATGAATCAAATACAACATGAATCTAATACAACATGAATCTAATACAACATGAATCTAATACAACATGAGTCTAATACAACATGAATCTAATACAACATGAATCTAATACAACATGAATCAATGCAAGGTGTTGTTTGAACAGTCTCACCATCCCCGGTCACGTAGAAACCTGGGAACTTCTTGAAGTAAGTGTTCTCAAATCGCTCCTGGTTTCCGTACAAGGTACGCATGATACCAGGCCAGGGCCGACGGAACACCTGCAACAACATCCCAGACCGGGGCTCTTAGTTTAGACATATTACGGTAATAACCCTACCAGTATCTAATGAAACACCTGCAACAACATCCCAGACCGGGGCTCTTAGTTTAGACATATTACGGTAATAACCCTACCAGTACCTAATGAAACACCTGCAACAACATTACAGACCGGGGCTCTTAGTTTAGAAATATTACGGTAATAACCCTACCAGTACCTAATGAAACACCTGCAACAACATTACAGACCGGGGCTCTTAGTTTAGAAATATTACGGTATTAACCCTATATGAAATCCATATTATAAGGATAGGGAGAAAGAATAAAAAAATGTAAAAACATGTATTAAACTGTACTTGAAGTGATTGTACCACAGAATGTGTGTTGTACTGACCAGATAGTATGGTGTTACTGACCAGATAGTATAGTGTTATAATACTGACCAGATAGTATAGTGTTATAATACTGACCAGATAGTATAGTGTTATAATACTGACCAGATAGCCCTCTGCCTCTCCCTCCAGTTCCTCTCCATGCTCGTTCAGTATGGTAGGCTCCACGCCAAAGAAAGGAAACGTCTGGAACGTCAGACCGATTCAAATCAATAGGATTCAAGGTTGATTAGATGCTTTTATAAAAGGGGTAGGAAACCCTGGTCCTGGATTACCACTGACACGTCATGTTTTTAATTGTTGAATTTTATTTAACCCGACCTGAAAAAACAGGTGTGTTCAATTTAGACGATCACTGATCAATTAGCTCAAGTGGTCAGGTAGTCAGGTGGTCAGGTGGTCAGGTGGTCAGGTAGTCAGGTGGTCAGGTAGTCAGGTGGTCAGGTAGTCAGGTAGTCAGGTGGTCAGGTAGTCAGGTGGTCAGGTAGTCAGGTGGTCAGGTAGTCAGGTAGTCAGGTGGTCAGGTAGTCAGGTGGTCAGGTAGTCAGGTGGTCAGGTAGTCAGGTGGTCAGGTAGTCAGGTGGTCAGGTAGTCAGGTGGTCAGGTAGTCAGGTGGTCAGGTAGTCAGGTAGTCAGGTAGTCAGGTAGTCAGGTAGTCAGGTGGTCAGGTAGTCAGGTAGTCAGGTGGTCAGGTAGTCAGGTGGTCAGGTAGTCAGGTGGTCAGGTAGTCAGGTGGTCAGGTGGTCAGGTGGTCAGGTAGTCAGGTAGTCAGGTAGTCAGGTGGTCAGGTGGTCAGGTGTGATGGCCTCGTTGGAACCTGCAGTGCTCCGTGAACTCGGTTGCCCTACCCCTACTATAAACACTGTGTATATATGATGGTAACTTACAGCTGATCCAGGTTTCAGAGGTGTAGCGGCAGGTAAAGGAGTTAAAACATGGCCACCCTGCGCAAGAACACACACACACACACACACACACACAATGAACAACAATCTAAACGCGACATGCTGAAATAAAAGATCACAGAAAATGTTTCATTTGTACAAAAAAATAAGCTTTTTTTTCTCCTCTCAAATGTTCTGCACAAAATGTGTTTATACATCCGTGTCAGTGAGCATTTCTCCTTTGCCAAGATAATCCATCCACCTGACAGGTGTGGTATATCAAGAATCTGATTAAAATAGCATGATCATTACATAGGTGCACCTTGTGCTGGGTACAATAAAAGACCACTCTAAAATGTGCCGTTTTGTCTCACAACACAATGCCACTGATTTCTCAAGTTGAGGGAGTGTGCAATTGGCATGCTGACGGCAGGAATGTCCAACTGAGCTGTTGCCAGATAATTTAATGTTAATTTCTCTACCATAAGCCGCCTCCAACGTCATTTTAGAGAATTTGGGAGGATGTCCAACCGGCCTCACAACCGCAAGCCACGTGAATATGGCATCGTGTGGGTGAGCGGTTTGCTGATGTCAACGTTGTGAACAGAGTGCCCCATGGTGGGATTATGGTATGGGCAGGCATAAGCTACGGACAACTAACACAATTGCATTTTAAATCGATGGCAACTTGAATGCACATAGATACTGTAACAAGATCCTGAGGCCCATTGTTGTGCCATTCACCCACCACCATCACGGCCCCATGTCGCAAGGATCTGTACACAATTCCTGGAAGCTGTAAATGTCCCAGTTCTTCCATGGCCTGCATACTCACCAGACATGTCACCCATTGAGCATGTTTGGGATGCTCTGGATCTAAGTGTACAACAGCGTGTTCCAGTTCCCTACAATATCCACCAATTCACACAGCCATTGAAGAGGAGAGGGACAACATGCCACAGGCCACAATCAACAGCCTGATCAACTCTATGTGAAGGAGATGTGTCACGCTGAATGAGGAAAATGGTCACACCAGATACTGACTGGTTTTCTGATCCACGCTCCGATCTTGTTTTTAAGGTATCTGTGACCAACAGATACATCTCTGTATTCCTAGTCATGTCAGATTCATACATTATGAACTGTAGCTCAGTAAAATCTTCATATTTTTCAAATGTATTAAAATCTTTATTTTAACTGTATTTTCTAACTTATTTTCAGTCAAATAGACGTAATAGAAAATAATTAAAAGATTTAAAAATTTTAAAAGGACGATTTCAAAACAGACATTCTGGACTGGCACCAGTTGGGACATTGCTCACTCAGCGTCTCTCACCGTCTCGGTCTGCCAGAAGGTGTCCACCACAGGGCATCTCTTCTGACCAATCACCTCGTGGTACCAATGCCACGCCTCCGGGTTGATGGGCTCACCTACAGTACCCAGAATCCTCAGCGATGACAGGTCGTACCTGCAGGGAGTGACAGGATTAGGGTGAATAAGTGAAGAAAATGCTGAGTCTGGTCTGGTTCAACTGAGTGTTGGTTCTCTTATCGTCCAACAGATGGCGCTAGTGGACAGAAGGACACTGTTATTATAGCCAAAGTGCTATAGCTCAGATCAGTGTACGAGACGCAAAGATGAAAGGTCGGGATTCAATCTGATCAGCTGTAGATCCAGCGGTAATAGTTTGCTTGACATTTAAAAGGTAATTTCCTACGGAGCTGACATACGCAACGTTTATCATGTATGAGGTCTCTGGGAACCTCGGGAACATTACCTTAAAAAGATGCAGAGCAACAAAACAAAAAAAAAACACAAAAAACGGACAGATTGTATTGAATCCCGGCCTTACACTGAGAAAACACAGCGCGTGCGCGTGTGCGTGTGTGTGTGTGTGTGTGTGTGTGTGTGTGTGTGTCTTACTTCTGTACTGGATCTAATCCGTACTTCATCAGGAGGCGTATGGCTGTGGGAGCTGTGTAGAACTTGGTCACTCTGTACTTCTCAATCACCTCCCAGAAACGCCCAACGTGAGGATGGACTGGAATACCCTCAAACTGGAGAACACACACACACACAGAGACACACACACACACAGGCACACACACACGCACAGGCACACACACACGCACAGGCACACACACACACAGGCACACACACAGACACACACAGACACACACACACAGAGACACACACACACACACAGAGACACACACACACACACAGAGACACACACACACACACAAACAGGCACACACGGGCACACACACACAGAGACACACACACACAGACACACACACACATCGTTGGTTCAGTCAGGCAATATATACAAAGAAAGTGCTAGTATTACAACTGTTAACCAATCAGACCAAGAGGATTCCCACCCACCCAACGTGTTAACCAATCAGACCAAGAGGATTCCCACCAACCCAACGTGTTAACCATCAGACCAAGAGGGTTCCCACCCACCAACCCAACATGTTAACCAATCAGACCAAGAGGGTTCCCACCAACCCAACATGTTAACCAATCAGACCAAGAGGGTTCCCACCAACCCAACATGTTAACCAATCCGACCAAGAGGGTTCCCACCAACCCAACATGTTAACCAATCAGACCAAATCAAATCGTGTTTATATAGCCCTTCTTACATCAGCTGATATCTCAAAGTGCTGTACAGAAACCCAGCCTAAAACCCCAAAAGCAATGCAGGTGTAGAAGCACGGTGGCTAGGAAAAACTCCCTGGAAAGGCCAAAACCTAGGAATAAACCTAGAGAGGAACCAGGCTATGACCAAGAGGTCAACGTGTTAACCATAAGACCAAGAATGTGTTCTTAACTGACTTGCCCAGTTAAATAAAGGTTAAATAAATAAAACATGTTTAAAAAATGTTGTTTGTTCTACTGACCAGTTCTATACTGACCAGTTCTACACCAGTTCTACTGACCAGTTCTACACCAGTTCTACTGACCAGTTCTACTGACCAGTTCTATACTGACCAGTTCTACTGACCAGTTCTACTGACCAGTTCTATACTGACCAGTTCTATACTGACCAGTTCTACTGACCAGTTCTACTGACCAGTTCTACTGACCAGTTCTACTGACCAGTTCTATACTGACCAGTTCTATACCAGTTCTACTGAACAGTTCTATACCAGTTCTATACTGACCAGTTCTATACTGACCAGTTCTATACCAGTTCTACTGACCAGTTCTACACCAGTTCTACTGACCAGTTCTATACTGACCAGTTCTACACCAGTTCTACTGACCAGTTCTACACCAGTTCTACTGACCAGTTCTATACTGACCAGTTCTATACCAGTTCTACTGAACAGTTCTATACCAGTTCTATACTGACCAGTTCTATACTGACCAGTTCTATACCAGTTCTACTGACCAGTTCTACACCAGTTCTACTGACCAGTTCTATACTGACCAGTTCTACACCAGTTCTACTGACCAGTTCTACACCAGTTCTACTGACCAGTTCTATACTGACCAGTTCTATACCAGTTCTACTGAACAGTTCTATACCAGTTCTACTGACCAGTTCTATACCAGTTCTACTGACCAGTTCTATACCAGTTCTACTGACCAGTTCTATACCAGTTCTACTGACCAGTTCTATACCAGTTCTATACCAGTTCTACTGACCAGTTCTATACCAGTTCTATACTGACCAGTTCTATACCAGTTCTACTGACCAGTTCTACACCAGTTCTACTGACCAGTTCTATACTGACCAGTTCTATACTGACCAGTTCTATACCAGTTCTACTGACCAGTTCTACTGACCAGTTCTATACCAGTTCTACTGACCAGTTCTATACCAGTTCTACTGACCAGTTCTATACCAGTTCTACTGACCAGTTCTATACCAGTTCTACTGACCAGTTCTATACCAGTTCTACTGACCAGTTCTATACCAGTTCTACTGACCAGTTCTATACCAGTTCTACTGACCAGTTCTATACCAGTTCTATACCAGTTCTACTGACCAGTTCTATACCAGTTCTATACTGACCAGTTCTATACCAGTTCTACTGACCAGTTCTACTGACCAGTTCTACACCAGTTCTACACCAGTTCTACTGACCAGTTCTACACCAGTTCTACTGACCAGTTCTATACCAGTTCTACTGACCAGTTCTATACCAGTTCTACCGACCAGTTCTATACCGACCAGTTCTATACCAGTTCTACTGACCAGTTCTACTGACCAGTTCTATACCAGTTCTAATGACCAGTTCTATACCAGTTCTACAGACCAGTTCTACCGACCAGTTCTATACCAGTTCTACCGACTAGTTCTACTCCAGTTCTACTGACCAGTTCTACACCAGTTCTACTGACCAGCTCTATACCAGTTCTATACCAGTTCTACTGACCAGCTCTATACCAGTTCTATACCAGTTCTACTGACCAGCTCTATACCAGTTCTACTGACCAGTTCTATACCAGTTCTACTGACCAGCTCTATACCAGTTCTACTGACCAGTTCTACACCAGTTCTACACCAGTTCTACACCAGTTCTACTGACCAGTACGCTGGTAGCCCCGTTGGCCAGGGGTCCATAGGTGATGTAGGAGTGCCCGGTGATCCATCCTATATCTGCGGTACACCAGTACACATCGTCTGGCTGGTGGTCAAACACATACTTAAAGGTCAGAGAGGTGTAGAGCAGGTAGCCTGCTACCGTGTGGAGGACACCCTGTAGGGGAGGAAGACACAGGGTTAACACACAGAGGAACATACATACATACACACACACACACACACACACACACACACACACACACACACACACACACACACACACACACACATTACACATATTATCACTCGAGGTGTGTATGTATATATATGTGTGTGACTGAGTGTGTGTGTGTGTGTATATACAGTGGGGCAAAAAAGTATTTAGTCAGCCACCAATTGTGCAAGTTCTCCCACTTAAAAAGATAAGAGGCCTGTAATTTTCATCATAGGTACACTTCAACTATGACAGACAAAATGAGGGGGAAAAAAATCCAGAAAATCACATTGTAAGATTTTTAATTTATTTATTTGCAAATTATGGTGGAAAATAAGTATTTGGTCAATAACAAAAGTTTCTCAATACTTTGTTATATACCCTTTGATGGCAATGACAGAGGTCAAACGTTTTCTGTAAGTCTTCACAAGGTTTTCACACACTGTTGCTGGTATTTTGGCCCATTCCTCCATGCAGATCTCCCCTAGAGCAGTGATGTTTTTGGGGCTGTTGCTGGGAAACACAGACTTTCAACTCCCTCCAAAGATTTTCTATTGGGTTGAGATCTGGAGACTGGCTAGGCCACTCCAGGACCTTGAAATGCTTCCTACGAAGCCACTCCTTCGTTGCCCGGGCGGTGTGTTCGGGATCATTGTCATGCTGAAAGACCCAGCCACGTTTCATCTTCAATGCCCTTGATGATGGAAGGAGGTTTTCACTCAAAATCTCACGATACATGGCCCCATTCATTCTTTCCTTTATACGGATCAGTCGTCCTGTTCACTTTGCAGAAAAACAGCCCCAAAGCATGGTGTTTCCACCCCCATGCTTCACAGTAGGTATGGTGTTCTTTGGATGCAACTCAGCATTCTTTGTCCTCCAAACACGACGAGTTGAGTTTTTACCAACAAGTTATATTTTGGTTTCATCTGATCATATGGCATTCTCCCAATCTTCTTCTGGATCATCCAAATGCTCTCTAGCAAACTTCAGACGGGCCTGGACATGTACTGGCTTAAGCAGGGGGACACGTCTGTCACTGCAGGATTTGAGTCCCTGGCGGCGTAGTGTGTTACTGATGTTAGGCTTTGTTACTTTGGTCCCAGCTCTCTGCAGGTCATTCACTAGGTCCCCCCGTGTGGTTCTGGAATTTTTGCTCACCGTTCTTGTGATCATTTTGACCCCACGGGGTGAGATCTTGCTTGGAGTCCCAGATCGAGGGAGAATATCAGTGGTCTTGTATGTCTTCCATTTCCTAATAAGTGCTCCCACAGTTGATTTCTTCAAACCAAGCTGCTTACCTATTGCAGATTCAGTCTTCCCAGCCTGTTGCAGGTCTACAATTTTGTTTCTGGTGTCCTTTGACAGCTCTTTGGTCTTGGCCATAGTGGAGTTTGGAGTGTGACTGTTTGAGGTTGTGGACAGGTGTCTTTTATTCTGATAACAAGTTCAAACAGGTGCCATTAATACAGGTAACGAGTGGAGGACAGAGGAGCCTCTTAAAGAAGATGTTACAGGTCTGTGAGAGCCAGAAATCTTGCTTGTTTGTAGGTGACCAAATACTTATTTTCCACCATAATTTGCAAATAAATTCATAAAAAATCCTACAATGTGATTTTCTGGATTTTATTTTCTAATTTTGTCTGTCATAGTTGAAGTGTACCTATGATGAAAATTACAGGCCTCTCTCATCTTATTAAGTGGGAGAACTTGCACAATTGGTGGCTGACTAAATACTTTTTTGCCCCACTGTATGTATGTATGTCTGTGTGTGTGTGTGTGCATGTGGTGTGTGTGTGTGTGTGTATCTGTGTCTGTGTGTGTGTGTGTGTGTGTGTGTGTGAGAGAGTACCCTACCTTTGGTTTGCCCGTAGATCCGCTGGTATAAAGTATAAAGAGAGGATCCTCTGCATCCAGCCACTCAGGTTCACAGTGCTCTGAGACCTGTCCCATCACCTCCTCCCAACACACATCACACGCAGCATCCCACGGGGTCTGGACAACAGGAAATACAACAGGAGTCAGGTTCACACTGCTCAGAGACCTGTCCCATCACCTCCTCCCAACATACGCAGCATCCCACGGGGTCTGGACAACAGGAAATACAACAGGACTCAGGTTCACACTGCTCTGAGACCTGTCCCATCACCTCCTCCCAACACAGGAAATACAACAGGAGTCAGGTTCACACTGCTCTGAGACCTGTCCCATCACCCCAGAGACCTGTCCCATCACCCCAGAGACCTGTCCCATCACCTCAGAGACCTGTCCCATCACCTCCTCCCAACACACGCAGCATCCCACAGAGTCGAGACAACAGGAAATACAACAGAAACCTGATCGTCAGAATACAGTAGAGGTAGAGTTGTGGCCATTAATTTTCACAGTCTGCTGCCTCAGTGTGTATGATGGCAATTTCCATATACTCCAGAATGTTATGAAGAGTGATCAGATGAATTGCAAAGTCCCACTTCGCCATGCAAATGAACACCAAAAAAAAAACAGTTTCCACTGCATTTCAGCCCTGCCACAAAAAGGGCCAGCTGGCATCATGGCAGTGATTATCTCGTTAACACAGGTGTGAGTGTTGACGAGGACAAGGCTGGAGATCACTCTGTCATGCTGATTGAGTTAGAATAACAGACTGGAAGCCTCAAAAGAAGAGTGGTGCTCGGAATCATTGTTCTTCCTCTGTCAACCATGGTTACCTGCAACGAAACACGTGCCGTCATCATTGCTTTGCACAAAAAGGGCTTCACAGGCAAGGATATTGCTGCCAATAAGATTGCACCTAAATCAACCATTTATCGGATCATCAAGAACTTCAAGCAGAGCGGTTCAATTGTTGTGAAGAAGGCTTCAGGGCGCCCAAGAAAGTCCAGGAAGCGTCAGGACCGTCTCCTAAAGTTGATTCAGCTGCGGGATCGGGGCATCACACCACCAGTACAGAGCTTGCTCAGGAATGGCAGCAGGCAGGTGTGAGTGCATCTGCACGCACAGTGAGGACGCACAGTGAGACTTTTGGAGGATGGCCTGGTGTCAAGAAAGGCAGCAAAGAAGCCACTTCTCTCCAGGAAAAAACATCAGGGACAGACTGATATTCTGCAAAAGGTACAGGGATTGGACTGCTGAGGACTGGGATGAAGTCATTTTCTCTGATGAATCCCCTTTCCGATTGTTTGGGGCCTCCGGAAAAAAAGCTTGTCCGGAGAAGACGAGGTGAGCGCTACCATCAGTCCTGTGTCATGCCAACTTCTCCCAACCATCCAGGAACAGTTTGGTGACGAACAAGGCCTTTTCCAGCATGATGGAGCACCTTGCCATAAGGCAAAAGTGATAATTAAGTGGCTCGGGGAACAAAACATCAATATTTTGGGTCCATGGCCAGAAAACTCACCAGACCTTAATCCCATTGAGAACTTGTGGTCAATCCTCAAGAGGCGGGTGGACAAACAAAACCCCACAAATTCTGACAAAGCATTGATTATGCAAGAATGGGCTGCCATCAGTCAGGATGTGGCACAGAAGTTAATTGACAGGATGCCAGGGCAGATTGCAGAGGTCTTGAAAAAGAAGGGTAAACACTGCAAATATTGACTCTTTGCATCAACTTCATGCAATTGTCAATAAAATCCTTTGACACTTATGAAATGCTTGTAATTATACTTCAGTATTCCATAGTAACATCTGACAAAAATATCTAAAGATACTGAAGCAGCAAACTTTGTGGAAATTAATATTTGTGTCATTCTCAAAACTTTTGGCCACGACTGTACAGTAGGACCATGATAGTCAGAATACAGTAAAACTACACCAGGACCATGACAGTCAGAATACAGTAAAACTACACCAGGACCATGACAGTCAGAATACAGTAGAACTACAACAGGAATTACAGCAGGACCATGATAGTCAGAATACAGTAAAACTACACCAGGAATTACAGCAGGACCATGATAGTCAGAATACAGTAAAACTACACCTGGAATTACAGCAGGACCATGATAGTCAGAATACAGTAAAAACTACACCAGGAGCATGACAGTCAGAATACAGTATAAGTACAGCAGGACCATGACAGTCAGAATACAGTAAAACTACACCAGGAATTACAGCAGGACCATGATAGTCAGAATACAGTAAAAACTACACCAGGAGCATGACAGTCAGAATACAGTAGATGTACAGCAGGACCATGACAGTCAGAATACAGTAAAACTACACCAGGAATTACAGCAGGACCATGATAGTCAGAATACAGTAAAACTACACCTGGAATTACAGCAGGACCATGATAGTCAGAATACAGTAAAAACTACACCAGGAGCATGACAGTCAGAATACAGTAGAAGTACAGCAGGACCATGACAGTCAGAATACAGTAAAACTACACCAGGAATTACAGCAGGACCATGATAGTCAGAATACAGTAAAACTACACCTGGAATTACAGCAGGACCATGATAGTCAGAATACAGTAAAAACTACACCAGGAGCATGACAGTCAGAATACAGTAGAAGTACAGCAGGACCATGACAGTCAGAATACAGTAAAACTACACCAGGAATTACAGCAGGACCATGATAGTCAGAATACAGTAAAACTACACCTGGAATTACAGCAGGACCATGATAGTCAGAATACAGTAAAAACTACACCAGGAGCATGACAGTCAGAATACAGTAGAAGTACAGCAGGACCATGACAGTCAGAATACAGTAAAACTACACCAGGAATTACAGCAGGACCATGATAGTCAGAATACAGTAAAACTACAACAGGAATTACAGCAGGACCATGATAGTCAGAATACAGTAAAAACTACACCAGGAGCATGACAGTCAGAATACAGTAGAAGTACAGCAGGACCATGACAGTCAGAATACAGTAAAACTACACCAGGAATTACAGCAGGACCATGATAGTCAGAATACAGTAAAACTACAACAGGAATTACAGCAGGACCATGATAGTCAGAATACAGTAAAAACTACACCAGGAGCATGACAGTCAGAATACAGTAGAAGTACAGCAGGACCATGACAGTCAGAATACAGTAAAAACTACACCAGGAATTACAGCAGGACCATGATAGTCAGAATAGAGTAAAACTAAAACTACACCAGGAATTACAGCAGGAGGAGGACAGCACATCAACAAACACAACTCAGGTTAAAACTAAATAAAAAAATTTTTAGATTGAACGGTTGTTCAAATCGAAGAAAAAAAGAAGAAGAAGAAGAAAGAAAAGAGCTATTTTAGGCACCGAGAGGTAGATGGTAGATGGTAGATGGTAGATGGTAGATGGTAGATGGTAGATGGTAGATGAACGTCCGTATTCTGGGCACCGGGTAGATGGTAGATGAACGTCCGTATTCTGGTCAAAATCTGGGCCTACCTGCAATGTGTTGGCAACATCTCCATCTTGTGTCCTCAGTGCATGGTGTTTCACTACTAAACATCGTGTAACAGTGGCGGATGCTCTGTGGAGAAAAGAAGAGCAGAGCTGTCGGCATAGATACCGGATGCGTTATCTGTCCGTAAGGGCAGTCAGTGTAGCGCCGCTGAATATTCCCTATACACTGAGTGGACAAAACATTAGGAACACCTTTCTAATATTGAGTTGCACCATCGTTCCCCCTCAGAACAGCCTCAATTCGTCAGGACATGGGACTCTGCACTGTGTTGAAAGTGTTTCCACAGGGATTGCTGGGCCCATGTTGACTCCAATGCTTCCCACAGTTGTGTCCAGTTGGCTGGATGTCCTTTGGGTGGTGGACCATTCTTGATACACAATGACGGGAAAGAGATCATAGCTTTCACCTGGATTCACCTGGTCAGTCTATGTCATGGAAAGAGCAGGTGTTCCTAATGTTTTGTCCACTCAGCTCTACATAGTAGAGTATCTTCCATATGGTGTTTATATGCTGTCATATGTCTTTTGGCTGCGATAGACATACAAGTGCCGTTTCACACACACACAAAATCGCTACGGCGACAGATCGAGATCGCTAGGGGCAACAGACAGATGGGGCTTCCCTGTAGAATCAAAACTCTTGCTGTTGCCCCACCAACCCCACAGCTTGCAGAACAGACAACACTCTCCATCAACAGGGTCTGACTGTGTGTGTGTGTGAGCCACTGCTCCTATCTCAGGGGTTAAGGTAAACAGTATCTGTGATGAAGAGAGAGAGACAGAGACAGACAGATCGATAGACAGAGACAGATCGACAGACAGAGACAGACAGAAAGAGACAGAGAGAGAGAGACAGAGAGAGAGAGAGAGAGAGAGACAGACAGAGAGGGTGCAGTAGGTATAAGCAGAACCATGATAGAGGTGTAAAGAGAACCTACTTCTCCCTACATTTCTCCAGAGCCTCGTCTGCTATCTGTTTCAGGTTGATCAACTTCTCCCCTCTGTACACACCATCTTGAGAGAGAGAGAGAGAATGCAAGTTGATAAGATAAAGTGTTCATCTGAACTGTTGGAGACCCAAGCCCATATAGGAGGTAATTGCTTTAACATTTCTTTATTTAACATTTTATTTCAAATCAAATCAAAATCAAATTTTATTTGTCACATACACATGGTTAGCAGATGTTAATGCGAGTGTAGCGAAATGCTTGTGCTTCTAGTTCCGACAATGCAGTAATAACAAGTAATCTAACTAACAATTCCAAAACTACTGTCTTGTACACAGTGTAAGGGGATAAAGAATATGTACATAAGGATATATGAATGAGTGATGGTACAGAGCAGCATAGGCAAGATACAGTAGATGGTATCGAGTACAGTATGTACAAATGAGATGAGTATGTAAACAAAGTGGCATAGTTTAAAGTGGCTAGTGATACATGTATTACATAAGGATACAGTCGATGATATAGAGTACAGTATATACGTATGCATATGAGATGAATAATGTAGGGTAAGTAACATTATATAAGGTAGCATTGTTTAAAGTGGCTAGTGATATATTTACAACATTTTATTTAACTAGGAAAGGCAGTTAAGAACAAATTCTTCTTTACAATGACGGCCTACACCGACCAAACCCGGACGACGCTGGGCCAATTGTGCGCCGCCCTACGGGACTCCCAATCACGGCCTACGGGACTCCCAATCACGGCCTACGGGACTCCCAATTACGGCCTACGGGACTCCCAATCACGCCCTACGGGACTCCCAATCACGGCCTACGGGACTCCCAATCACGGCCTACGGGACTCCCAATCACGGCCTACGGGACTCCCAATCACGGCCTACGGGACTCCCAATCACGGCCTACGGGACTCCCAATCACGGCCTACGGGACTCCCAATCACGGCCGGTTGTGGCTGGAATCGAACTGAGATGAAGTGCCTTAGAACGCTGCGCCACTCGGGACTCGGGAGCCCCACTTAAGATGTCAGGATGATTGGTCCAACTAGGGACCAGCCACGTCCCACATGCATGGTGTCATCTTATTGGACGACATCAGCCACGTCCCACATGCATGGTGTCATCTTAATGGACGACATCAGCCACGTCCCACATGCATGGTGTCATCTTAATGGACGACATCAGCCACGTCCCACATGCATGGTGTCATCTTAATGGACGACATCAGCCACGTCCCACATGCATGGTGTCATCTTAATGGACGACATCAGCCACGTCCCACATGCATGGTGTCATCTTATTGTACGACATCAGCCAAGTCCCACATGCATGGTGTCATCTCATTGGACATCAGCCACGTCCCACATGCATGGTGTCATCTTATTGGACGACATCAGCCACGTCCCACATGCATGGTGTCATCTTAATGGACGACATCAGCCACGTCCCACATGCATGGTGTCATCTTATTGGACATCAGCCACGTCCCACATGCATGGTGTCATCTTATTGGACGACATCAGCCAAGTCCCACATGCATGGTGTCATCTTATTGGACGACATCAGCCACGTCCCACATGCATGGTGTCATCTTAATGGACGACATCAGCCACGTCCCACATGCATGGTGTCATCTTATTGGACATCAGCCACGTCCCACATGCATGGTGTCATCTTATTGGACGACATCAGCCAAGTCCCACATGCATGGTGTCATCTTATTGGACGACATCAGCCACGTCCCACATGCATGGTGTCATCTTAATGGACGACATCAGCCACGTCCCACATGCATGGTGTCATCTTATTGGACATCAGCCACGTCCCACATGCATGGTGTCATCTTATTGGACGACATCAGCCAAGTCCCACATGCATGGTGTCATCTTATTGGACGACATCAGCCAAGTCCCACATGCATGGTGTCATCTTAATGGACGACATCAGCCACGTCCCACATGCATGGTGTCATCTTATTGGACATCAGCCACGTCCCACATGCATGGTGTCATCTTATTGGACGACATCAGCCAAGTCCCACATGCATGGTGTCATCTTATTGGACGACATCAGCCAAGTCCCACATGCATGGTGTCATCTTAATGGACGACATCAGCCACGTCCCACATGCATGGTGTCATCTTATTGGACATCAGCCACGTCCCACATGCATGGTGTCATCTTATTGGACGACATCAGCCAAGTCCCACATGCATGGTGTCATCTTATTGGACGACATCAGCCAAGTCCCACATGCATGGTGTCATCTTAATGGACGACATCAGCCACGTCCCACATGCATGGTGTCATCTTATTGGACATCAGCCACGTCCCACATGCATGGTGTCATCTTATTGGACGACATCAGCCAAGTCCCACATGCATGGTGTCATCTTATTGGACGACATCAGCCAAGTCCCACATGCATGGTGTAATCTTATCAGCAGGGCTCTAAAATGCTCCTAGATATTTTGTTGTGTGACCTGACATTTTTTATTTTAGGGAACACCAGTGGGAACAGGAAGAAAACATCTCCCAGATAAATATAGTTGTAATGATGGGCTTCGCTGAGGGAAAAAGCGAGCGCAGACTCATTTGGTGTAAAGAATATTAAAGAATACGTCGGTGTTCTGATGACGTCATGGCAACGCCAGTGTCCGCCACTTGGTTTAGCCAGTTAGTGAAACAGTCATTTATTTTTGTATTATTATTATTATTTATTTTACCCCTTTTTCCTCCCCAATTCCGTGATATCCAATGTGTAGTTACAGTCTTGTCTCATCGCTGCAACTCCCGTACGGACTGAGAAGAAGCGAAGGTCGAAAGCCGTGCGTCCTCCGAAACACAACCCAACCAAGCCGCACTGAAACAGTGATTTCTAATGAATGGCTTTCCCATAAAAACTTCTCAAATGATCTGGCATAATGATATCAAATTAAATCTACAATGTTATTTGTGTCACATGCGCCGAATACAACCGGTGTAGTAGACCTTACCATGAAATGCTTACTTTACAAAGCCCTTAACCAACAACTCAGTTTAAAAAAAAAAATTTAGTTGAGAAAATATTTACTAAATAAATTAAAGTAAAAAATAAAATAAAAAGTAACAAAATAACGAGGCTAAATACAGGGGGTACCGGTACCAAGTCAATGTGTGGGGGTACAGGTTAAATATGATATCATGATGATTTGTATCAAATTGAGTGGTGTTTTGTTTTGCAAACTCTACTATTGCGAATGTAGAACAGAAACACTGCCAGCCAAACGCCTGTCTTTTGAGAAGTGCAAATTAAATTAAAGTGCAACTATTCCCACCAAAATATATATATTTATTTTCTTCCCCAGACCTCAAAAGTGGTTTCCTGATGTGGTTTGAGCATAGTTGTGGACTTAGAGCATCCAATTAGTTTTGTTTTTCTATAAGAAAAGTGTGATTGAGAGTGAAAACCCGAGTCGGAAAAAAAACTGGAGGAAATCCGAAACCTGGAAAAACATGTTGGTGTTATTATGGCAAATAAATGTATTGTCTGGTACGAATTCTGAGTGGCTAGTAGATATTTTTAATTTAACTGCTACAGTGGCGGGTGAATCCAAAAGGGAGTTTTTAGGTCCTGTTCTTAAACCATATCGCTGCTCACAGGCATTTGTTTACACCTTGTTAAGTCACGTTACTTCGTTAGCTAGCTAGCTAGCTATAAACAACCTGGTTACTTTACCAGTACACCTTGTTAAGTCATGTTACCTCATTAGCTAGCTAGCTAGCTAGCTATAACAACCTGGTTACTTTACCAGTACACCTTGTTAAGTCATGTTACTTCGTTAGCTAGCTAGCTAGCTATAACAACCTGGTTACTTTACCAGTACACCTTGTTAAGTCATGTTACTTCGTTAGCTAGCTAGCTATAACAACCTGGTTACTTTACCAGTACACCTTGTTAAGTCATGTTACTTCGTTAGCTAGCTAGCTATAACAACCTGGTTACTTTACCAGTACACCTTGTTAAGTCATGTTACTTCGTTAGCTAGCTAGCTATAACAACCTGGTTACTTTACCAGTACACCTTGTTAAGTCATGTTACTTCGTTAGCTAGCTAGCTATAACAACCTGGTTACTTTACCAGTACACCTTGTTAAGTCATGTTACTTCGTTAGCTAGCTAGCTATAACAACCTGGTTACTTTACCAGTACACCTTGTTAAGTCATGTTACTTCGTTAGCTAGCTAGCTATAACAACCTGGTTACTTTACCAGTACACCTTGTTAAGTCATGTTACTTCGTTAGCTAGCTAGCTAGCTATAACAACCTGGTTACTTTACCAGTACACCTTGTTAAGTCATGTTACTTCGTTAGCTAGCTAGCTATAACAACCTGGTTACTTTACCAGTACACCTTGTTAAGTCATGTTACCTCGTTAGCTAGCTAGCTATAACAACCTGGTTACTTTACCAGTACACCTTGTTAAGTCATGTTACTTCGTTAGCTAGCTAGCTATAACAACCTGGTTACTTTACCAGTACACCTTGTTAAGTCATGTTACCTCATTAGCTAGCTAGCTAGCTATAACAACCTGGTTACTTTACCAGTACACCTTGTTAAGTCATGTTACTTCGTTAGCTAGCTAGCTATAACAACCTGGTTACTTTACCAGTACACCTTGTTAAGTCATGTTACTTCGTTAGCTAGCTAGCTATAACAACCTGGTTACTTTACCAGTACACCTTATTAAGTCATGTTACTTCGTTAGCTAGCTAGCTATAACAACCTGGTTACTTTACCAGTACACCTTGTTAAGTCATGTTACCTCATTAGCTAGCTAGCTATAACAACCTGGTTACTTTACCAGTACACCTTGTTAAGTCATGTAACCTCGTTAGCTAGCTAGCTATAACAACCTGGTTACTTTACCAGTACACCTTGTTAAGTCATGTTACCTCATTAGCTAGCTATAACAACCTGGTTACTTTACCAGTACACCTTGTTAAGTCATGTAACCTCATTAGCTAGCTAGCTAACAACCTGGTTACTTTACCAGTACACCTTGTTAAGTCATGTTACCTCATTAGCTGGCTAGCTAACAAAATCGGGTTACTTTTGGGGGCACAGAAAGAAAAGAAAAGGGATATCTTCTTTAGAAGATCAATGATTACAGCAATGAATGAATGACTCATGTCTTGGCACATACTGTAGTCACTCACAAACGTGATGCTCTTAAAGAGACAGTGTAGAATTGTCCATGTAAAGCATCTCAATAGGTAGTGCTTTAACCCAATGTAGAAACCTTGTATTCTTTGTAATTTCAACGAAAGGGTTTTTGTATAAACATTCTTGGTTTTTATAATAAACGCGTCTTTACAGGGTTAAATATTAGTTTCTAGAGCACAACTGGCTGGCTAGCTTCAAAAGCAGCTAGAATTCATATAGACCCAATATGCTATATCTCAAATCAGCAGCTAGAATTCATATAGACCCAATATGCTATATCTCAAATCAGCAGCTAGAATTCATATAGACCCAATATGCTATATCTCAAATCAGCAGCTAGAATTCATATAGGCCCAATATGCTATATCTCAAATCAGCAGCTAGAATTCATATAGGCCCAATATGCTATATCTCAAATCAATGAAAACAAAATACATCTTCTGGTGCTCCTAGATTTTATGTTGTGCTCCCAACTTGTTGAAGTTGGGAGCACCAGTGCTACCAATTAATTTTTTACATTTAATTTATTTAGAGTGGCTGATGTCCAGGGCTCTATCTTACCTGCAGTCACCAGGATACTACACTGGGAATCCATGATCCTCTCACACAGAGACTCAGCGGAGAAGCCTGCAAACTGAACACACACACACACACACACACACACACACACACACACACACACACACACACACACACACACACACACACACACAAAGGTCAACTCAGTGAGGTTGTACAATATGTATAACAGGGCGAGACGCCAACATCTAATGGAGTCATTTAACAGAACATTGTGATTGATTGAATCAACATTTGTTCAATATAAAAAAGTATTTGAGGTTAGAGTTAGCCTGGTCCCAGATCTACTTTAGCCAAAGCACACAGCTTTACCATTTACTGTAAGCCTGCTCCTTTAAAAGAAAGAAAAAATAAAAGCCACTTCTGCATTGGACCCGGTTAAATAGTTCACAGTTTAACATTTTTTTTTTTTAAAGTGTCTTCCTACCTCTCAATGTGACCATAGCGTTTTAATATGAAATACATTTTAGAACGTGACGGACTCTGGACCTTATCGTTTAAAAAATTATACTCAGCAAAATGGCATTGAATACAAAAACATTTCTAAACTTAAAAAATAAATAAAAATAAAAAATGTGCCTAGTTGTTTCAAACTACATGAGAAATCATGCTACATCAGATTAGAAGTAGTGATACTGCAAATGCCCCAAAAACAATCAAAACATGGGCAACAATCTCTTATGTCCCGTTCGTGAATCATAAAACAGTAGACAGCTCATAGAACAATGGTCCAGCAGGAAGGGGAACACTTACACTCTAAAATAGGTCTAAATATAGTCCCGCGTACTACATTAAAAAATAACCTTGGGGACACACAAGACATGAGGTATTGTTCAACTACAAGGCTATAAACTCTACTTGAGACGCAGAAGTTATGACCGAAATAGTGTCTGGCTCAGCTAGCGGCTAAAATTACTATACATGTATTCTTGCTATGATCCTGGCCCAAATAGCATGCTGACAGTTCTAGTGTGGCTGGTCCACATTTTAAGGGAATAGGTTTGCCATTATGGGGCACTATGTAGGGAATAGGGAGCCACTTGGGATGCAGACCCGTTTGCAGGTGTTATCCCAACTGCTACTGAACAGCTGATAACTCTGCAAGGCGAGGTCAGGCAGAACCGACAGGGGCAGGCATGACCCCATTCTCTACAGAAACCCCCCCCCCACCACTAATATTAACACTGCTCCTTTATGTCAGTCAATACAGTCAGGACACAGAAACCAAAAACGGTCAATTACAGTGTGGAACATCTACACACCTTATTAAGACTGCATTAGTCATATTAGCTAGCGGAGCTATAAAAAAAAAAAACAACCTACATAGGCAGTAGATCAGGGAGCTAACACATAGTCTTCAGGTTAAGTCTCAGAGAAGGCTCCTCATCGTGAGAGCCACTAGATGATCAAACCACCTCCACTAAACTTAAAGCAGGGATTGATATTGAAGTCTGAAAAGGCACTTGACCATCAGGCAAGTCAGGAGTATTTTTTTGGGGGGGGGGGGGGTTTGCTCGAAGATTATGATCACTTAGCCGAAAATGTAAATTAGCTATTTTACACTCAGAAACGACATATATTGCCAGAAAGATCAGTCCTGGAATTCTTTGTATTTTAGTTATCAGTAAAAAAGCAGGCTCAACTTGTCTGACTGTCATAAATTGTCTGTCTTTCACTTAAACAAAATGGGGAGGAACTGGAAATATCAGTTTTAGGCTACTGGAATGCTTTCCAGTTTGGGTGTTTTCACTATAAAAACGAAATAACAATAAATCGGCTGTCCAATGGGAGAGCAGGGCTAGCTCAACTAGCACGACCGCTCAGTTCGCTTGTGTAATGGAAATATTTACGATATTATTTTATTTATGTAACATTTTATTTAACTAGGCAAGTCAGTTAAAAAAAAACAAATTCTTATTTACAATGACGGCCTAAACCCGGCCTAACCTGGACGACGCTGGGCAAATTGTGCGCTGCCCTATGGGACACCCAATCACAGCCTGGATTCGAACCAGGGACCTGTAGTGACGCAGTTCCTTAGACCGCTGCGCCACTCGGGAGCCCAGGTGAAGTTCATATTCAGTTTAAAGGTGATTAACAGAATGTTTAGCATCATTCTATATTTCTGTCTTTCTGTAATACGTATGATGTCCAGTGTGGTTTTTAACACTGGTCACAAGACTAGAGACTACGTTCTGGATTTAAACTCACATCTGTTGATAGTGATTGACGCCAGACTGAAGGCACAAGGACAGAGGACACTGATTGTTATTGTCGTCTGTAAAACACACGTGTGTGTGTGTGTGTGTGTCTTTTTGTTTGAACAGTCGTCTACTGATTAGGATATACGGGGGGGACCTTCTCAGAGAAGACCAGTTAGACATTTTCCTCTGTTTCTGTGCTGGGTGGTGTCTCCCTGTTGCAACTTGGAATAAACCCGGGATTGATTTCTGATCCACTTCATCTCTTCTCATTTGTTCACCATTGAGATTGCTATGGGATACAAACCCCCCCCCCCCCCCCCCCCCCCCCGGGGCAATAGGTCAACCCATAATGTCAATCCCTGCACTGACCACGATGGAGTGGACAGCTCCTATCCTGGTGCAGGCCAGCATGGTGTACACCAGCTCTGGAATCATAGGGAGGTAGATGGCCACCCTGTCTCCCTTCCTCACTCCTGTAACACACACGCCAGAAGACAAAATGGTGGAGGAGATAGATACACATAAATGGTATTTAGCTCTATATGATAATGTTAAGTTAAAGGGTGATGTTGTGCTGGTTTTGACGGGGAAGCTGAGTATTTAAAACATTTCTAAAGAAAAGCGCCACCATTTATGAATGTTCTTCACAAGGGCAGTCAATTGGGAAAAAGTGGTAAGCTAGCCTATTTCTTTCATATGCCACACTGAGGTGTACCGTCTTACCCATCTGCTTCAGAGTGTTGGAACACCTGCACACCTGTCCAAGCAGCTGACCGTAGGTGATGGCCTCGTGGTGATCAGGTGAGTTCCCCTCCCTAGAGAACAGACATTTAAAAAAAACATCAAGCCTTTATCTGAATCAATACAATATAAAAACATCAAGCCTTTATCTGAATCAATACCATATAAAAACATCAAGCCTTTATCTGAATCAATACAATATAAAAACATCAAGCCTTTATCTGAATCAATACAATATAAAAACATCAAGCCTTTATCTGAATCAATACAATATAAAAACATCAAGCCTTTATCTGAATCAATACAATATAAAAACATCAAGCCTTTATCTGAATCAATACAATATAAAAACATTGAGCCTTTTTTTTTATCCGAGTCAACAATTCAGGTCATGTTGTCATTCATCACAGTCAGTTAGAAGACACACCTACCTGAAGAGGACACCTATTCCCTTATTGTGTCATTTTGGACTAACCCCAAGTGCCATTACGTTCAAATCCAGACTTTTGTTTTAAACTTTCCAATGACTTCTCCTCAGTCCTCAGGTTGCGTCATGTATAAAACACAACTTCTGTCATTTCAATCCAAAAATGTAGCAATGCATCCTGTCGTTTCCTCAGATAGACAGGATGTTCTCCTTTAGCAGCTTGTTCAGTCTATATTCGGGTTTGAATGCTCGTCCGATGTCGGTCTGTCTGCTTGTTTAGTTATGTGGCACACTGTTGCACAAGTCTGTCTCAACTCCCAAGCCCCCGACCCAGTTACCATGGCAGTCTGCCTGGGTAAAGCTTGGATCTGACCTCACCTGTTGTACTGTAGATAGCTGATGATGTTAATGTCAGCTATGTGCACGACGAAGATACGTGGCTGACTGTGTTACCTAGTATGGCATTATTAACTGTTAAAGATACCCAGATAATACAACGATCAAGAGCAGACCAATGACTGTGAAGCTGGCCAGGAAGACTAGGCATCAGTCTGACTGCATGCTGAAGACACAGAAAGCAGACCAATGACTGTGAAGCTGGCCAGGAAGACAAGGCCTCAGTCTGACTGCATGCTGAAGACACAGAAATGACCATCTCAAGCATTCAGCTAACCTTACAGCTACAGCTAACCTTACAGCTAACCGTACAGCTACAGCTAACCTTACAGCGAACCTTGCAGCTACAGCTAACCTTACAGCTACAGCTAACCTTACAGCTACAGCTAACTTTACAGCTTGGGGACGCAGGGTAGCCTAGTGGTTAGAGCGTTGGACTAGTAACCGGAAGGTTGCAAGTTCAAACCCCCGAGCTGACAAGGTACAAATCTGTCGTTCTGCCCCTGAACAGGCAGTTAACCCACTGTTCCTAGGCCGTCATTGAAAATAAGAATTTGTTCTTAACTGACTTGCCTAGTTAAATAAAGGTAAAATAAAAATAAACAGCTAACCTTACAGCTATCTGGATAGTACAATGATTGAGAACAGGCCAGTGACAGTATCAAGGCAGCGTCTCAATTCCCTTAACAAGAGTGGCACCTGGCACCAGTGTTTTACAGTGGTCTGACGACAGACCGTGTTTAGTCTAGGACCTGCAGGTATAACACACCATATTCTATCGTTACCATGTCATATCACGTGAGTGATTTCCAAGAATGTACACAATTTCTTCTATCAGGCGCAATGAGTAATGTGAAAGCACTAGCCAGATAAAGGCTGTCTGGTCGTGGATCTCGCTGTAACGGTCCGTATTCTGTCGTTACGTCGTCATCAGAAGTGTCACTTATAATGGTGATTTCAGTTTCAAGGAACTCCTAAATGACACAATACATTATTTACCATTAATTTCTATTGGGCACAAAAATAATCTGTAACACAACCAAAACAAACAGCAAATTCATCCAACAAGTTTGTAGAGTCACAAACTTGATGTAATCATTGCGTGCTATGGGAATATGGGACCAAATACTGAACTTCAAGACTACTTTAATACACATACAAGTGAATTTGTCCCAATACCTTTGGTCCCCTAAAATGGGTGGACTGTGTACAAAACGTGCTGTAATTGCTAAACGATGAAAATAACGTGAAATTAAAGTCTGCACTTTAAAATCCAAAGAGACAAAACAACAAAATTGCCAGTTTTTGTAAAAATAAAAAAAAAATTGAAAAAACGTTTATAATTTAAAAAATATATTTTGTATTTAACTTGGCAAGTCAGTTAAAGAACAAATTATTATTTACAATGATGGGGCTTGTTCAGGGGCAGAACGACAGATTTTTTCCCTTGTCAGCTCGGGGATTTGATCCAGCAACCTTTAGGTTACTGACCCAACACTCTAACCACTAGGCTACCTGCCGACCCTACACTCTAACCACTAGGCTACCTGCCGACCCTACACTCTAACCACTAGGCTACCTGCCGACCCTACACTCTAACCACTAGGCTACCTGCCGACCCTACACTCTAACCACTAGGCTACCTACCGCCCCTACACTCTAACCACTAGGCTACCTGCCGCCCCTACACTCTAACCACTAGGCTACCTGCCTCCCCTACACTCTAACCACTAGTCTACCTGCCGTCCCTACACTCTAACCACTAGGCTACCTGCCGTTAAAACAGCTTATCTTCTGACTCTGATGTCAGGTGTTAGGTTAATGTATACTGAGACAAACAGGTAACTAACACCCTCATCTCAGCCCTGGCACTCTGAGAAACAGGTATTACTTGTCTGAGAAGTTAGATTTTCACACATTGACAAAGTAAATATTTGGTCACTTATGACATGAAAAGCTCAGCCACACACACACACACACACACACAGCCACACACACACAGCCACACACACACAGCCACACACACAGCCACACAGCCACACACACACACACACACTAAGCCAGGGTGTTGATGTAGATACTGAATGAATAGTAGGTCCGTAGTGTCTAGGGGACTTCCTGTCCCGTACTGGGGCGCTCCAGGGAGACTTGTATGCTACAGACGGTGGCTCAAAATGTCTTCATCTTTTTCTGAACAAGTAGAAACAGTCAAATGCAACTTACCAGTAGAACGCCACTCGTTCACCAAGGTTCTTGTCCTTCACGTTCCTGTCCAGGACGTTGTAACACATGTTAGTTGTGGCTCCCTCCATGCATTTCACATAGATGTTCCCTTTGGTCACGTCGAAGTTATACTGCAGGATCTGACCCGTGGGAGGTTTCTTCCAATAGAAATCACTAGCGACCTCTTTCCAGAATGCTACAAGAAAAAAGGACATACAGATTTTCGTTCAGAGCACGCAGACAGAGACAGAGACAGAGACAGTACAGTGTATTGCAGATGAGTCTTCAGTTATTCTGCGAGCAACAAGCACGGCTAACAGCCTTCTTAACCTACCGTCCGGCTCCTCAATAGACTTCTTGTAAAGTTCCAGATAACAGTTGAAGTCAGGCACATGAGCATCCTTCTGCAAACCCTCCGGAGGATGGTACATCTTGTCCTCTATGTGTTGAGAGCCAGGGACCACCATCGTTGATAGCTCTATCTACAGTACGTCTGTCTGTCTATCTGACTGGAGAGAAAGAGATTTAGAGGTGAGGCCAGGCAGTCACTCCACTGATTTGATTTGTCTATCATCCGAGGCGTAGAGGAGGGGAGAGACTAGAAGTGTGGCCAGGCACAGACAACTACAGAAAGCTTCAGGCATTGGAGCAGTACCTTGTGCCTACACTCTGGCCACACCCCTAATGCCTGCTTTGGTGTCCCTTCCACAGCCTGCTTAGTGCCAAGGGAGCCAATCAAAACACTCAACATGGCACTCCCACCTTTTCATTGGCTGAGCGGCCCCTGGTCTGTTGATCACATTATTTTCAGAGATATTCTGTATGAGGGGCATCGGTAAGCTGGTTGTGACTAGACGAAGAACAGCTACAACCGATAGTGACTTTTTCATAGCAGGTTAGGAGAGAATTTTAGCTAATCCTAACCTTAACCTAATTCTCCTAACCTGCCACGTTAATTCTCCTAACTTCCGGTTGTAGGTGTACTTCCTCTATTCAGAACCATGAATGCTAGGCTGAGACAGACAGACAGACAGACCGACCAGAACAGACAGACACAGTACAGCCAGCCAGCCAGCCAGCCAGACAGACATTCAGAGAGACAGTACAGCCAGCCAGACAGACAGACATTCGGAGAGACAGTACAGACAGCCAGCCAGCCAGACAGCCAGACAGACAGAGACAGACAGACATTCAGAGAGACAGTACAGCCAGCCAGACAGTCATTCAGAGAGACAGTACAGACAGACCGTACAGCCAGACAGCACAGACAAACAGTACAGACATTCAGAGAGACAGACAGTACAGACAGTACAGACATTCAGAGAGACAGTACAGCCAGACAGACATTCAGAGAGACAGTACATTCAGAGAGACAGTACAGACAGAGTCAGACAGTACAGTGTATTCTGTATTCCTGAAGCAACAACCTCCCCCTTAATTAAGCTAAACACTATACCAGACACACAGACAGACAGACAGACAGACAGACAGACAGACAGACAGACACACACACAGACAGAGACAGACTATTCTGTATTCCTGAAACAACAACCTCCTCCTTAATTAACACTATGCCACTTTTGTTTTGGAGACGATTTCTCTCTGGGCTTTGAACGGGGCATCTGGCTCACGCTGAGTCATGCATGCAATCACTTTTCATTCGGTGGAAAGTCCTTCGGGACAGATAATCGAAAACGCTGGGCCAGGGGCGTGTTCATTGTGTCGATTCTGTTGCAAAACGTTTCTTAAAATCGGAAGCAAACGGAAAGAAACGGGGAGGGACCAACCTGAATTTGTCCAATAAAAACTCTCGTTTTGCTCTGTTTGCTTCCGTTTGGTTTCTTAAAATGGTTTCCATAATGAATAGGCCCCAGGGGTGTGTGTTGTCATTACTGCAAACAAGGAAAATGTCAGTTTCTATCCGACAGGTTCAGCAAACAGGGAAGAACCTGAATCTGTATTTTATTTGGACTATTTTTGATGTGTGTAACACTTTGTTGGTTACTACATGATTCCATATGTGTTATTTCATAGTGTTGATGTCTTCACTATTATTCTACAATGTAGAAAATAGTACAAATAAAGAAAAACCCTGGAATGAGTAGGTGTGTCCAAACTTTTGACTGGTTCTGCATATTCACAATTTTTTATGTCAATATTTTTATAATCATTTACATTTTCGATATCAATAATTATATATATATTTTTTATATATAAAACATATGTATTGATATTAAAAACTATAATTTGGGAGGAGAGAGCATTGAAACACAGTCTTCACATTTTGTTGCCTTAAAATTAAATGTAAAAAATTATTCAATTGGATTTTTTTCCTACCGATGTACGCAGTCTTCTGAAAACCTAACCCAACGATAGAGTATTTTTCAGCTGAACAATTACACTTATTATAATGCCAAAGACACACCAGAATAGCTTTCCAAGAGGTGTTGAGTCTTCCTGAATGGTCTCGTCGTCTCATTCCTGACTTAAATTTGCTTGAAAATCAGTGACAAGCATCAGTGACAAGCAATTGACTGAGCTTGAGTAATTTTGACAAAAAAAAATTGATATGTTGCCCTAAGAATCGTGCAAGGTTAGTAGAATCTTATTCAAAATGATTCACATCTGTAATGGCTGCCGAAAGATGCTTCCATTAGGTATTAACTCCGAGGGGTGAAGACATACGCAATAAATACATTTACATTTCTTGTTTCTTTTTATTAATTTGGAAAACCTGTCAAATTTTTCTTTCACTTTGAAGAAAGAGGAGTAAATTGTGTAGATCTATAAAAAAAACGAATAAATGTAATCCCTTTTTAGATGTAATTTTAAGGCAGCAAAATTTGAAGACAAGGGGTGTGTAGACTTGCAATAGAAAAGATCATCTTGCATGAAAGTCATCATTCAAAAAATGTATCTAAAAAATGCAGTTGGATATAAAAAAATACATTTTCATTTTGATAAATTGTTTATATCAAAATTCTAATTATTGACGTAAAAATGTTAAATTATTGATATAAAAAATACAATTATTGGTATAAAATAAAAAATACAATTATTGATATAAAAATTCGATGAAGATATTAGATGGTGGGTCGTGGCAAGATATTTGTTTTAGTTCTCGAGATGATCAATCTCTGTCGATGGAGGAGCTCCTCCCCAACCCCCAGCAACATGGGCACTTCTGCAGTTGACACACACAACTGTATCCACAGAAACTACCCAATCCTCTATCCCATGTCCTCCTGCACTCTTCCCACATCTTGGAATCTCCGTCCAACAAACTGCTGCATCAGGACCATAAACGTGGCACCTGAAACACCGCAGTGGATTCGGCACAAAAGCTCAAACAGGATACCTGCTATATCCCAACATGACCTTGTTGGTAAACACTGACTCAAAACGACTGACAGTGACTCGTCTGTTTCACCACCGGGTTTGCCTCGCACCAAACGGTGGGCATCACAAAAACACAAGGAGTCTTCAACTTCAATTGCTCCACCTGCACACTATCCCAGAAATCACTCCTTTCAAATTGTGCCCTATTCCTAACCGCAAACCAAGAAAGTTGCGTGACAAGGAGAGCCCGCTCCCACTGGTCAGAAGAAACACAAACAAATATCACAAGTCCACTACAGGTTACCTAGGTTACCTTCACGGATTCAACTGCAGCCAACTCCCCCCCCCCCCCCCACCTCAGATCTGTCTTTTTCCCAACGTTTCTCTTCTCCCAACTTTGCTCCCTCATAAACAGTTTCTACTTCCTTTGCAATTGTTCAACTTCGAAGTTCATCAGTGGCGTGTAGTCATGGATGCCAAGTGAAGCCAGGCTTCCTCAACTTTTTTTACATTTATCTTTCGTCTCTGCGTTTCATAACATTCCTTCAATTCACAGGAGGCCGAACGCATCTCACCAGAGAAAGCATCCGAGCCAAACAGTGCCCCTCTGTCTCTGTAGGCCAGCTATCTGATGCTGTCTGGTCCAAAAGAGTATGACATTGTTGCCGTCGAAGCACTGAATGCAAGGGAAGCCAGCGAGCATTTGGCCTCCTTGATAAAAAAAAAAAAAGAATGTAAAACAATAACCAATCAGCATTGAGTTCAATTGTGATTGGTCCTGGCGCACCAACAACAAAAAAAGTGTCAACGGAAGCCAGTTTGGATTTGGCTTCACTCCTATCAAATTATTTTGAAAGCATACGTCATTGACGGAAACAACTTGAATTGTTGCATCTCGCTGCGTTGTTGTCCTCGGGTGGCTAACTAGCTAGCTAAAATGGGCCCTTACCTATATTAGCCATGGATGGAGATGGGGATTTGGACTTGTGGTTTTACTTAATTCTCCGTGCTGACCAATGATTAGAACAGCATTTCTGATCCAACCATTAATTCATACATTGTTCCCCTGGTTTGAGAGGATGGAAGTTCAATATGTAGAAGGCTAAAATAACTAGCGAACAAGAATTTCAGCCAGGTGGCCTACGACAACATAGTGTGTACTTTTAGACAGAGTGATAGACCGTTGTGTTCACATGAAAGAGAGGAGGAGGGCATTGGTGTTTCTCTACAAGTAGGGCGAGTCAACATGAAAGAGAGGAGGAGGGCATTGGTGTTTCTCTACAAGTAGGGTGAGTCAACATGAAAGAGAGGAGGAGGGCATTGGTGTTTCTCTACAAGTAGGGTGAGTCAACATGAAAGAGAGGAGGAGGGCATTGGTGTTTCTCTACAAGTAGGGCGAGTCAACATGAAAGAGAGGAGGAGGGCATTGGTGTTTCTCTACAAGTAGGGCGAGTCAACATGAAAGAGAGGAGGAGGGCATTGGTGTTTCTCTACAAGTCGGGCGGGTCAACATGAAAGAGAGGAGGAGGGCATTGGTGTTTCTCTACAAGTAGGGCGAGTCAACATGAAAGAGAGGAGGAGGGCATTGGTGTTTCTCTACAAGTAGGGCGAGTCAACATGAAAGAGAGGAGGAGGGCATTGGTGTTTCTCTACAAGTAGGGCGAGTCAACATGAAAGAGAGGAGGAGGGCATTGGTGTTTCTCTACAAGTAGGGCGAGTCAACATGAAAGAGAGGAGGAGGGCATTGGTGTTTCTCTACAAGTAGGGCGAGTCAACATGAAAGAGAGGAGGAGGGCATTGGTGTTTCTCTACAAGTAGGGTGAGTCAACATGAAAGAGAGGAGGAGGGCATTGGTGTTTCTCTACAAGTAGGGCGGGTCAACATGCTTTTCTACTTGCACGGACACACACACACACACACACACACACAGAGAGAGAGAGAAATCAGATCCATGGACAGCCACATCATATTTAGCTTACTTTGATTGGACTAAAGATTTTTTTGGGGGGGTATCTTTTAGTTGTCACTGTATTAGACTAAGCAGAGGTGAAAAGGTGCTGGAATAGTGGAGGCAGCTCCTGTTTTCTTTGTGACTTCCTGTAACGCTCTGTGGTTCTAAATCGTTTAGTCATTTAGTGGTCCGAAAATATTGTAAACGTTAACTTGCTTGACCCTGCTGTCGATCACGTAACTGTTTCTTACATCCAATATGCTTCGTGGACTTGTTCTCCAGTTCTGTGATGAAACAAAAGCGTGGTTGAATTTATTCTGCCAGTGTCTTCTTATTGTCTCTGTCTTTAGGCTTGTACATCACGGTGTCAAGGTATATCAACTAACAGGTTATAGAGCAAACAACGCAATTATCACAACACGTAGGTTGTAATATGGCTTTTTCCCTTGACTTGACTTCCCCAGTGATTTATCCACCGCTACTGACGTTTCTGGATTACTCCACCTTGCTGGCCCCGACTTCTAGTCCTCATCTCACGTTGTTGATCCTGCTCCACCTTGCTGGCCCCGACTTCTAGTCCTCATCTCACGTTGTTGATCCAGCTCCACCTTGTGTAGTCCTCATCTCACGTTGTTGATCCTGCTCCACCTTGTGTAGTCCTCATCTCACGTTGTTGATCCTGCTCCACCTTGCTGGCCCCGACTTCTAGTCCTCATCTCACGTTGTTGATCCAGCTCCACCTTGCTGGCCCCGACTTCTAGTCCTCATCTCACATTGTTGATCCTGCTCCACCTTGCTGGCCCCGACTTCTAGTCCTCATCTCACGTTGTTGATCCTGCTCCACCTTGCTGGCCCCGACTTCTAGTCCTCATCTCACGTTGTTGATCCTGCTCCACCTTGCTGGCCCCGACTTCTAGTCCTCATCTGACGTTGTTGATCCAGCTCCACCTTGCTGGCCCCGACTTCTATTCCTCATTTCACGTTGTTGATCCTGCTCCACCTTGCTGGCCCCGACTTCTATTCCTCATCTCACGTTGTTGATCCAGCTCCACCTTGCTGGCCCCGACTTCTATTCCTCATCTCACGTTGTTGATCCTGCTCCACCTTGCTGGCCCCGACTTCTAGTCCTCATCTCACGTTGTTGATCCTGCTCCACCTTGCTGGCCCCGACTTCTAGTCCTCATCTCACGTTGTTGATCCTGCTCCACCTTGCTGGCCCCGACTTCTATTCCTCATCTCACGTTGTTGATCCAGCTCCACCTTGCTGGCCCCGACTTCTATTCCTCATCTCACGTTGTTGATCCTGCTCCACCTTGCTGGCCCCGACTTCTAGTCCTCATCTCACGTTGTTGATCCAGCTCCACCTTGCTGGCCCCGACTTCTAGTCCTCATCTCACGTTGTTGATCCTGCTCCACCTTGTGTAGTCCTCATCTCACATTGTTGATCCTGCTCCACCTTGCTGGCCCCGACTTCTAGTCCTCATCTCACGTTGTTGATCCTGCTCCACCTTGTGTAGTCCTCATCTCACAT
The DNA here is from genome assembly GCF_013265735.2 of Oncorhynchus mykiss. Classification (NCBI taxonomy): domain Eukaryota; kingdom Metazoa; phylum Chordata; class Actinopteri; order Salmoniformes; family Salmonidae; genus Oncorhynchus; species Oncorhynchus mykiss. The sequence goes on along the minus strand of NC_048572.1, from coordinate 88,020,596 downwards.
TGTTGATCCTGCTCCACCTTGCTGGCCCCGACTTCTAGTCCTCATCTCACGTTGTTGATCCTGCTCCACCTTGCTGGCCCCGACTTCTAGTCCTCATCTCACGTTGTTGATCCAGCTCCACCTTGCTGGCCCCGACTTCTATTCCTCATCTCACGTTGTTGATCCAGCTCCACCTTGTGTAGTCCTCATCTCACGTTGTTGATCCTGCTCCACCTTGCTGGCCCCGACTTCTAGTCCTCATCTCACGTTGTTGATCCAGCTCCACCTTGTGTAGTCCTCATCTCACGTTGTTGATCCTGCTCCACCTTGCTGGCCCCGACTTCTAGTCCTCATCTCACGTTGTTGATCCTGCTCCACCTTGCTGGCCCCGACTTCTAGTCCTCATCTCACGTTGTTGATCCTGCTCCACCTTGCTGGCCCTGACTTCTAGTCCTCATCTCACGTTGTTGATCCTGCTCCACCTTGTGTAGTCCTCATCTCACATTGTTGATCCTGCTCCACCTTGTGTAGTCCTCATCTCACATTGTTGATCCAGCTCCACCTTGCTGGCCCCGACTTCTAGTCCTCATCTCACGTTGTTGATCCTGCTCCACCTTGCTGGCCCCGACTTCTAGTCCTCATCTCACGTTGTTGATCCAGCTCCACCTTGTGTAGTCCTCATCTCACGTTGTTGATCCAGCTCCACCTTGCTGGCCCCGACTTCTAGTCCTCATCTCACGTTGTTGATCCTGCTCCACCTTGCTGGCCCCGACTTCTAGTCCTCATCTCACGTTGTTGATCCTGCTCCACCTTGCTGGCCCCGACTTCTAGTCCTCATCTCACGTTGTTGATCCTGCTCCACCTTGCTGGCCCCGACTTCTATTCCTCATCTCACGTTGTTGATCCTGCTCCACCTTGCTGGCCCCGACTTCTATTCCTCATCTCACGTTGTTGATCCTGCTCCACCTTGCTGGCCCCGACTTCTATTCCTCATCTCACGTTGTTGATCCTGCTCCACCTTGCTGGCCCCGACTTCTATTCCTCATCTCACGTTGTTGATCCTGCTCCACCTTGCTGGCCCCGACTTCTATTCCTCATCTCACGTTGTTGATCCTGCTGCACCTTGCTGGCCCCGACTTCTATTCCTCATCTCACGTTGTTGATCCTGCTCCACCTTGCTGGCCCCGACTTCTATTCCTCATCTCACGTTGTTGATCCTGCTCCACCTTGCTGGCCCCGACTTCTATTCCTCATCTCACGTTGTTGATCCAGCTCCACCTTGCTGGCCCCGACTTCTATTCCTCATCTCACGTTGTTGATCCTGCTCCACCTTGCTGGCCCCGACTTCTAGTCCTCATCTCACGTTGTTTATCCAGCTCCACCTTGTGTAGTCCTCATCTCACGTTGTTGATCCTGCTCCACCTTGCTGGCCCCGACTTCTAGTCCTCATCTCACGTTGTTGATCCAGCTCCACCTTGTGTAGTCCTCATCTCACGTTGTTGATCCAGCTCCACGTCCCTTCTCCCAGCGTCATTCTCCCTCTTCCAAACTACATTCCTTTGCTGTGATGATTTATTTTACTAATTAATTACCGTTTCTCGCTTTTGTTATCCATGACCACCATGGTATTGAGCAGCTGCTATTGGAGAACTCATCTGGTTTAGAAACTCATCTGGTTTAGAAATCAAACTCTGGTTATCTTATTGCAGAGCACATTGTATAACTGTTTTGAGAGAAGATTGTACTGCAAGGTATGCTATATGTAATCGCTAATATGCGTATGCAGCTGTCATTTTTACACCTCCATTCTAGCATACATGACACACCCCACACTTTCTAGCCTCTTAGAATCTGAGAGTGAAATCATTTTTAATTTTTATATATATATTTAAAAAATTAAAAACACCGAACAACAATTTACATTGTTACATCATACAAAACAGAACGCAGGTATTAACAAGAAAACACAAACATCCCCCCCCCCAAAAAAAAAACATATATGAAAGTAATAAAAGAAGATAAACAGTCTTAGTATATTCACTCTGAAAAAAATCTTATTATAATGATGTTATTCTTGTTATTCATTAAATGTTATTATAAGTTAGTTCAATTCAAATCAGAAAACGGTGTAATTTTGGAATAGAATTTTGGTATAGAATTTGGAATTTTGGTATAGAATTTGGAATTTTGGTATAGAATTTGGAATTTTGGTATAGAATTTGGAATTTTGGTATAGAATTTTGGTATAGAATTTGGAATTTTGGTATAGAATTTTGGTATAGAATTTTGAATTTTTGTTTGTTTTTATAAAGTATTTGGCAACAAGAAATAAAATAAAAATCACAATAATTTCAATGGTCTTGTTATCACTGCAATAGTAACATGTTATATCCTTCATGTCAGAAACATGGGTAATGTTCATTTTGGTAAATAGGTTTGCAAGGTTTTCCCAAAATTCTGACACACATTTACATTCAAAGAGTAAGTGAGAGATTCTCACCTACTTTTTTTTTTTTTTCAGAGAAAGCGCAGATATCAACAGCCACAAATTTGGATGACATAGAATTACATGGATGTATCTTATGTAAACATTTTAAAGTGCACTTCCTTAACTTTGTTTGGTATACAATATTTGTAAGGCCTCAACCATACATTTTTCCAGACAATGTCAGGAATAAGCATGTTCCAGAAAAATGTTCCTCTCGGTGTAAATTGGTTTTGTGAATGAAGAATTTGTGCTATATATTTATTACAACAAGATTTCTCAAGTAAGCCCACGCCTTCCAATCTGAGTTCTGGATGAGAGTGAAATACTTACACACTCCTCTCTAACATGTAGGCTCAGCATTCCCAAACAGTCCCATTATCAGTCAGAATGTTGAACAAACTTAACTTCAACTTACTTGACCTGTTGTCCTGATGATTTTATCCCTATATCGGAGGTAATCTGATACAAAATATCCACAGGGAAATGCTATCAATCCGACCTTCAGTATGCTGGTCTGTTCATCGGTTTTTATTTCCGTTTTTTTATTTTCAATACTGATGCAATTCGCATGTGACAAACACTTGCACAATATGGCTGAGACTAATCTAACCACAGACCGAAAGGCAAACAAGTCCTGCTGATTGCGAGGAAACGTGCTTTGGTTACATTCGGGTATTGTTTACATATTGTGCATCACATCAAGAGATTGAAAATACAATCAACAGAACCTACCTGAGAGTGGAAAAAGGTAGGCAAACAACACTAATGTGGATACCTTATCTCCACCTCCAGTCATCAGAAGGACCTACAGCATGTACACCCTGTACATATCATTGTATTCAACATTCTGGCTTGTAGAGACAATTGCGTCTTTTTCTAGGGCGACTTCGGGTCAGAATGAAAATCTACGGAGCGAAACGGGGAGGGGCCTAACTTCATTTGTCCAATGGAAACTCTTGTTTTAACGTTCCACAACTGTCAATGTCACCATTTAAATAAATAAAAAAGACGCTCATATTGCTGAACAATGGAGTATACAGAAAGATACACACGTCCATGCAAATACTGACCGTTAAATCAGCCTAATCATCTTATGTGATCGTTCACATAAATGGAGATACATTTGGACAGAGAAAAACAAACATTTTAATAAGCGTCACATTTCTGATCATGTTTGATCTGTGGTCGATTAGTTTCACTTCAGAAGTAAACACGTTGCGTAAGCCAGACCCTCTCAATCGAGAGGACCGTAAAATCGATGTCAGCCCTTTGCTGTCGTCCAATAAGTGTTGTATCAACGGGACAAAACTACGCTGTCAAGATGTTTTTAACTTCTGCAATTCGATCTGTTGTATCGCAAACGGTATGGTTATAACAATGTACTCGTGTTATACTAACATTATCAGTCTTATGATCAATCATTACGTTTTATGAGAATTGAATGAAATATGTTGCATGACACTTGACAAGGGCAAGCGGCCTAGCTAGCGGAATGGCTAGCTAACTAGTAGCTAGTTACACCAGCCAATGTTACACTTTCATTTAGACTCATGATTTAGTCAAATATTAATATGAACAATAATGTTGATTGAACGATTGTGAAAATATATTTTGTCCTTGTCAGTTCGCTAGCTAAAGCTTCCTGACTGGCTAACTGAGTTAGCTAGCGTAAAAGAGCCTTGCATAGTTTGCTGGCTAGTTTGCTTCACGGCTACCTTACAACTTCTTAATCGTTTTGAATCACAATGGTCATAATTATAACTGGTGCCTCATACTGCCAAATTGTCCTGTTGGTATTGAAGTCTTTAATAAATTCGTTTTGGGTTGGTATTGCATAGAATCAAACCTTATTCACACATTAACATCCTTCTTCTTCTGTCTCTTCTTCTGTCAATGTTCCATCTTCTCAGTCCAGGCAGGTCAGGAGTCTGCACCAGTCCGCTGCCAGAGCTGGAGCTGGGGGCATCTTTGTGGTGAGTGCCACTGTGTAGGATCTGTAACCTCGCTGATTTCTTACTGTACTATATCCTTAATGTGACTAGCCTCAGAAGCCCAGGCGTCTTACCTACCAAGACGAGAAGTATGGCCACACAAGGCTAGTCGGGGTACCAGTCTCTTTAGTTAACATTCCACTCCTTGCCATTCCCGTCATTTGCCAATGCAGACGTATTTACCGCACAGTTGTCGATTGCTAGTTGGAAACAACATGAATATTTTCCATGACAACATTATGCAAATTTGGTTGCAATATAGAAAAGGAGAATTTTTAAAGAATAACAACAAACAATAATGCTATGACCTGCTGCGATAATTCGTTCGTGTGAAGGCAGTGTCAATACAAGATCATGTTGTTCAATGTGGCTAGAGAGGATATTAGTTGTACAAGATGCAATTGAGCTCCGTTTACTTCGGTTGCATCCCATAAATGAAGGAAAAGAAACAGGAAGTGGCACCCGTCGTCATTCCTCACATATACATATATATATATATATATATATATAGGGCCTTCAGAAAGTATTCACACCCTTGACTTTTTCAGCATTTTGTTATATTACAGCCTGAATTTAAAACTGATTTAGATTTGTTTTGGTCACTGGCCCACTACACACAATATCGCATCATGTCAAAGTGGAATTGTTTTTAGATATTATTATATATATATTTTTTAATACAAATTAATTATATGAAAAACTGAAATGTCTTGAGTCAATAAGTATTCAACCCTTTTGTTATGGCAATAAGTCACATAATAAGTTGCATGGACTCACTCTGTGTGCATTGCAATAATGGTGTTTAACATGATTTTTGAATGACTACCTCATCTCTGTACCCCACACACACAATTATCTGTAAGGTCCCTCAGTCAAGCAGTGAATTTCAAACACAGATACAACCACAAAGACCAGGGAGGTTTTCCAATGCCTCACAAAGAACAACAACTATTGGTAAAATAAAAAGAGGACATAAAATATCCCTTTGGGCATGGTGAAGTTATTCATTACACTTTGGATGGTGTATCAATACACCCAGTCACTACAAAGATATAGGCGTCCTTCCTAACTCAGTTGCCGTAGAGGAAGGAAACCACTTGTCCTGAATACATGTTATGTTTGGGTCAAATCCAATACAACACATTAGAGTACCACTCTGTATATTTTCAAGCATAGTGGTGGCTGCATCATGTTATGGGCATGCTTGTAATCGGTAAGAACTGGGATGGTTTTCAGGATAATTTTTTTTTCTTTCATGGAGCTAAGCAAAATCCCAAAGGAAAACCTGGTTCCGTCTGCTTTCCACCAGACACTGGGAGATAAATTCACCTTTCTGCAGGACAATAACCAAAAAACACAAGGCCAAATCTACACTGCAGTTGCTTACCAAGAAGACACAGAATATTCCTGAGTGGCCTAGTTACAGTTTCGACCTAACTCTGCTTCAAAATCTATGGCAAGACCTAAAAATGGTTCTTTAGCCAACCAATTTGACAGAGCTTGAAGAATTTTGAAAATAATAAATGGGCAAATGTTGTACAATCCAGGTGTGGAAATCTCTTAGAGACTTACCCAGAAAGACTCATAGCTGTAATCGCTGCTAAGGGTGCTTCTACGAATTATTGACTCGGGTGTGAGTACTTGTGTAAATATGAGAGTGCATTCGTAAAGTATCCAGATCCCTTCACTTATTCCACATTTTGTTACATTACAGCCTTATTCTAAAATGGATTAAATACTTTCCCCCCTCACACAATACCCCACAATGACAAAGCAAAAACAGACATTTTTACAAATGTATAAAAAACAGAAATACTGTATTTACATAAGTATTCAGACCCTTTACTATGAGACTTGAAATTGAGCTCAGGTGCATCGTGTTTCCATTGATCATCCTTGATATGTTTCTACAACTGGGCTGGATTCCACCTGTGGTAAATTCAATTGATTGGACATGATTTGGAAAGGCACAGTGTAGGAGCAGAAACAAAGCCATAAAGAGCTCAGAGACAGGATTGTCGATTTAAAAAAAAAATATATATTAAAAAAAATAAAAATAATAATATATAAAAAAAAATCCCGTGGTTTCCAATTGTTAGTAATTACTATTTTGTCTTATCGCTTCAACTCCCATACGGGCTCGGGAGAGACGAAGGTCGAAAGCCATCCAAAACACAACCCAACCAAGCCGCACTACTTCTTAACACAGCGCGCATCCAAGCCAGCCGCACCAATGTGTCGGAGGAAACACCGTGCTTGGTTAGCGTGCACTGCGCCCGGCCCGCCACAGGAGTCGCTGGTGCGCGATTAGACAAAGATACCGGCCAAACCCTCCCTAACCCGGATGACGCTAAGCCAATTGTGCGTCGCCCCACGGACCTGCCCTAGACCACTGCGCCACCCGGGAGGACCTCGGGATTGTGTCGATTTTATTTAACTTTCATTTAACCAGGTAGGCCAGTTGAGAACTGCGACCTGGCCAAGATAAAGCAAAGCAGTGCGACAAAAACAACAACAGAGTTACACAATATAAAAATCAACGTGCCGTGTGAAGTAAGGAGGTAAGGCAATAAATAGTAGCAAAGTAATTACAATTTAGCAAATTAACACTGGAGTGATAGATGTGCAGAAAATGAATGCGCAAGTAGAGACACAAAGGAGCAAGAGGATAAGTAACAATATGGGGATGAGGTAGTTAGGTGTGCTATTTACAGATGGGCTGTGTACAGGTACAGTGATATGTAAGCTGCTCTGACAGCTGATGCTTAAAGTTAGAGAGGGAGATATAAGACTCCAGCATCAGTGATTTTTGCAATTCGTTCCAGTCATTGGCAGCAGAGAACTGGAAGGAAAGGTGGCCAAAGGAAGTGTTGGCTTTGGGAATGACCAGTGAAATATACCTGCTGGAGCGTGTGCTACGGGTGGGTGCTGCTATGGTGACCAGTGAGCTGAGATAAGGGGGGACTTTACCTAGCAAAGACTTAGATGACCTAGAGCCAGTGGGTTTGGCAACGAATATGTAGTCAGGGCCAACCAACGAGAGCATACAGGTCGCAGTGGTGGGTAGTATATGGGGCTTTGGTGATGAAACGGATGGCACTGTGATAGACTGCATCCAATTTGCTGAGTAGAGTGTTGGAGGCTATTTTATAGACATCACCGACGTCGAGGATGGGTAGGATGGTCAGTTTTACGAGGATATGTTTGGCGGCATGAGTGAAGGAGACATTGTTGTGAAATAGGAAGCCGATTCTAGATTTAATTTTGGATTGGAGATGCTTAATGTGAAGCTGGAAGGAGAGTTTACAGTCTAACCAGACACCTAGGTATTTGTAGTTGACCACCTATTCTGGGTCAGAACCGTCCAGAGTAGAGGTCGACCGATTAATTGTAATGGCCGATTAATTAGGGCCGATTTCAAGTTTTCATAACAATCGGAAATCTGTATTTTTGGTATATATATTGCGATACTCCTGTATATACAAATATATATTGCGATACTCTACTGTATATACACAAATATATATATATTGCGATACTCTACTGTATATACAAAAAAAAACTCTCCCTGTCACTAGATGTCATGTGTTAGTGGTTACTGTTGAAACAACAGCACATGGTTGTTGCTTCTACTCAGGTGATGGAAACATGGCATGGTAACAGTCCCTTGGCATAGAGACATGTTGACATGGTAACAGTCCCTTGGCATAGAGACATGTTGGCATGGTAACAGTCCCTTGGCATAGAGACATGTTGACATGGTAACAGTCCCTTGGCATAGAGACATGTTGACATGGTAACAGTCCCTTGGCATAGAGACATGTTGACATGGTAACAGTCCCTTGGCATAGAGACATGTTGACATGGTAACAGTCCCTTGGCATAGAGACATGTTGGCATGGTAACAGTCCCTTGGCATAGAGACATGTTGACATGGTAACAGTCCCTTGGCATAGACATGTTGACATGGTAACAGTCCCTTGGCATAGAGACATGTTGGCATGGTAACAGTCCCTTGGCATAGAGACATGTTGACATGGTAACAGTCCCTTGGCATAGAGACATGTTGACATGGTAACAGTCCCTTGGCATAGAGACATGTTGGCATGGTAACAGTCCCTTGGCATAGAGACATGTTGGCATGGTAACAGTCCCTTGGCATAGAGACATGTTGACATGGTAACAGTCCCTTGGCATAGAGACATGTTGACATGGTAACAGTCCCTTGGCATAGAGACATGTTGACATGGTAACAGTCCCTTGGCATAGAGACATGTTGACATGGTAACAGTCCCTTGGCATAGAGACATGTTGACATGGTAACAGTCCCTTGGCATAGAGACATGTTGACATGGTAACAGTCCCTTGGCATAGAGACATGTTATATTGTATTTTAGAGAAGAGATTCAACAAAGCCTTACCTACGTGAGCCACAACCATAGTTTGTGCATGTTTACGATGACCAATTTAACCAGATAACATCAGGATAGGACTGTTCACAAGGGGGCAGTGGTACATTTCCTGTAGTGCCAATATGGCTGCGTTTACACAAGGTGTGTAATTCAGAGATCCCCCCCCCACCCCACTAATTGGTGTTTTTGACCAATCACATCAGTATTTTGTACAAAATTGTTTTCAGAGATGATCTAAATTGGTCAAAAGACCAAATAGTGAGAGAAAAAAAAATATCAGAATTGGTCTGCCTGTGAACTCGGCTTATGTCGTTGGATACAACACTCATATTGGTGTAGATAAAAAGGCTATATCTCAATCACCTTGGGCTTTCCTCTCCCCATAGTGATCTTTTCCTGATGAGTTGGTATCTTTACTAATTGAACATTTTGAACTAATGCAACATTGTTTTTAGTTTGGCAGATACTGGTAGGATTTCTGTAAAACTGACTTCAATATAATGATTAATAATGAATGAATGATTTAATCTGCTTGTTTTGTTTCCACTGCAGCACAGAGACACACCTGACAACAACCCAGATACTCCATTTGAGTTCACTGTGGACAACCTGAAGGTGAGTGGATGATGTCAAGAACATTATTATTTAAATAATTGTTTAATATTTTTTATTTTATTTCACCTTTATTTAACCAGGTAGGCAAGTTGAGAACAAGTTCTCATTTACAATTGCGACCTGGCCAAGATAAAGCAAAGCAGTTCGACACATACAACGACACAGAGTTACACATGGAGTAAAACAAACATACAGTCAATAATACAGTATAAACAAGTGTATATAGACTTGTTTATACTGTATTATTGACTGTATGTTTGTTTTACTCCATGTGTAACTCTGATGTGAGCAAATGAGGTGAGATAAGGGAGGTAAAGGCATGATGACTCCAAATCAAGACTAAAACAACAACTATTAAAACACCGGTTTTTATTACAATGTAAATCGCATCAATTTCACAACTTTTAACTTTAAAAAAATAAATAATGAAAGGAAGCTTTTATAAAACAATCACATGTTCTGTTCTTATCAACAAAACACATCATATAAGCGTCACTAATGAAAGCCGTTTGTTGTTTTAAGAGGATTGATGCTATCATTAGTATGTACCCAGAGGGCCACAAGCAGGCCGCCACCATCCCTGTGTTGGACCTGGCTCAGAGACAGCATGGATGGCTCCCCATCTCAGCCATGAACAAGGTAAATCAATCAATCAATCAATCAATATCCCCATCTCAGCCATGAACAATATGCCGACTGAGGCATCTGTTTGCTTCAGAATAGAGTATGTTAATCTGGTTTGCTTTTGTGGCAACATATTTTTAAAATAGGCATAATCAGAATGAATGAGTGATGTGCTGATGTAGATTTGTTGAACCACAGAATTACGTAGAATCTCTATTTGCAGACCAGGGGCGTGATCAGTAGGGACGAGCCATTTAGAAACCGACTCCATCATCCATTACTGGACTGATTATACTTCAGTCAATGCTACACCTTTTTTTCTTAATGAGCCTCCATTTATTTAAAAAATAATAATTTTAAACATACATTTTCCTCTCTTCTCCCAGGTGGCCGAGGTGCTTGAGGTCCCTCCGATGAGGATCTATGAGGTAGCGACGTTCTACACCATGTTCCTGAGGCAGCCGGTGGGCAAGTACCACATCCAGATCTGCACTACAACTCCCTGCATGCTTTGCGACTCCGACAGCATCCTGGAGGCCCTCCAGAACAAACTGGGTAAGAGATGGACAGGCGGACCCAGACATGAAAGGGGATCAAAGTGAAGATGGATAAACAAATGTTGATTTTATTATTTTTTTTATTATTGTCTATATGACAGATGAACATGTGTCTGTGTGGACATTTTTAAAAAAAATTTTTACCTCACATGGAGGAGGGGTTTTGTGATAGGCCAGTAGCAGGATGGGTTATTGGCCATTTGGTTTGTGATAGGCCAGTAGCAGGATGGGTTATTGGCCATTTGGTTTGTGATAGGCCAGTAGGAGGAGGGTTTATTGGCCATTTGGTTTGTGATAGGCCAGTAGGAGGATGGGTTATTGGCCATTTGGTTTGTGATAGGCCAGTAGCAGGATGGGTTATTGGCCATTTGGTTTGTGATAGGCCAGTAGGAGGAGGGTTATTGGCCATTTGGTTTGTGATAGGCCAGTAGGAGGATGGGTTATTGGCCATTTGGTTTGTGATAGGCCAGTAGGAGGATGGGTTATTGGCCATTTGGTTTGTGATAGGCCAGTAGGAGAATGGGTTATTGGCCATTTGATTTGTGATAGGCCAGTAGGAGAATGGGTTATTGGCCATTTGATTTGTGATAGGCCAGTAGGAGAATGGGTTATTGGCCATTTGGTTTGTGATAGGCCAATAGGAGGATGGGTTATTGGCCATTTGGTTTGTGATAGGCCAGTAGGAGGATGGGTTATTGGCCATTTGGTTTGTGATAGGCCAGTAGCAGGATGGGTTATTGGCCATTTGGTTTGTGATAGGCCAGTAGGAGGATGGGTTATTGGCCATTTGGTTTGTGATAGGCCAGTAGGAAGATGGGTTATTGGCCATTTGGTTTGTGACCTCACATGGAGGGGTTATCCTGGCCGAATGGATAATTTCTTTCTTAATAAGCTTAAACTTGATGAAAACTTGTCATTTAGATTTTTCTATGGGCTATTGACATAGTCAGTCACCTCGCTACCTTACATTTATAAGCTATCCAAAACAACTTTGAAATGCAAGTCCGTTACATTCATTGTTTGATTGGGATAACCCATGCATAAAATGAAAGTGGCCTGTAGACCAAAGTCCTATTCATAGAATAGAGAGAGAAGGGAATATAGGATATGTTGTTTTTAACTGCTAGTAGACACAATATGCACTACATGACCAAAAGTATGTGGACACCGGATTCCAAAATTCAAGGGTATTAATATGGAGTTGGTCCCCCACTTTTGCTGCTATTAACAGCCTCCACTCTTCTGGGAAGGCTTTCCACTAGATGTTGGAACATTGCTGCTATAACAGCCTCCACTATTCTGGGAAGGCTTTCCACTAGATGATGGAACATTGCTGTGGGGACTTGCTTCCATTCAGCCACAAGAGCATTAGTGAGGTCGGGCACTGATGTTGGGCGATTAGACCTGGCTCACGGTTGTCGTTCTAATTCATTGCAAAGGTGTTTGAGGTTGAGGTCAGGGCTCTGTGCAAGTTCTTCCACACTGATCTCAACAGCTGCTCGGCCATGGAAACCCATTTCAGCTCCCGACGAACAGTTCTTGTGCTGACGTTGCTTCCAGAGGCAGTTTGGAACTCGGTAGTGAGTGTTGCAACTGGGGACAGACGGATTTTATGCGCTTCAACACTTGACGATCCCGTTCTGTGAGTTTGTGTGGTCTACCTCTTCCTGACTGAGCTGTTGTTGCTTCTCAACGTTTGCACTTCACAATAACAGCCCTTACAGTTGACCGGTGTGCAGCAGTGCAGAAATTTAACAAACTGACTTGTTGGCAAGTCAGGTGGCATCCTAGGTGGCATCCTATGACGGTGCCACGTTGCAAGTCACCGAGTTCTTCAGTAAGGCCGTTCTACTGCCAATGTTTGTCTGTGGAGATTGCATGGCTGTGTGCTCGATTTGTATACACCTGTCAGCAACGGGTGTGGCTGAAATAGCCAAATCCACTCATTTGAAGGGGTGTCCACATACTTTTGTATATATAGTGTAGTTAGTGTGTCCGAAATAAGATCATGAAGAATGGGTATAGGCTATAGTCTATAGCTGTGTGCTGTTCTTCTGTCCTGCTGTGTGCTGTGAGACTGTTCTTCACTGCTCTACACCAGTCCAGTTCAAATAGGGTCAACCATCATCTGTCACATTACGATCACAATTGTCATGCAGAACATGTTTGGCTTGTCGTTGGCAAGAGCACAAACTGATCTGGGATCAGTTCACCAATCCTTCCATCAGATCAGTCTTATAAGCCGAAACATCTTCCTCCTCCTCCTCCTCTCTCAGGCATCAAGGTAGGAGGGATGACTGCAGACAAGATGTTCTCTCTAATAGAGGTGGAGTGTCTTGGTGCCTGTGTTAACGCTCCCATGGTCCAGATCAACGACAACTACTACGTGAGTATACTGGATCTGGGAATGGCCAGGAACCTCACCATACTTATGTGCCGATACAATATGTATTGCGATTCAATATTGTGATTTTATTTTTTTTACATTTATTGTGATTCGATGTTCCAAACAATATTGCTTACCATATGTCTGCTGCAGAGGAACAAGAGTCATGAGAAAACGAGTTTTGATCAGTCATGGAAATAAAAGTACTGAAAACAAACAGGCTCCCGATTTTAAAAAAATTATGGAGAACAAGTTGTGAAGGAAAAAAACTGGGGGTTTTGGTGCAGGTACAGCGGACTATAGCACCAAAATAATACTGAGATATTCTCAAAATGATACCTAAAAAATATTAGAGTAGTTGGTCTCTTCTCTAGTCTCCATTAGTACAGTCTGTTAGTTGGTCTCTAGTTCTCCATTAGTACCGTCTGTTAGTTGGTCTCTAGTTCTCCATTAGTACCGTCTGTTAGTTGGTCTCTAGTTCTCCATTAGTACCGTCTGTTAGTTGGTCTCTAGTTCTCCATTGGTACCGTCTGTTAGTTGGTCTCTAGTTCTCCATTGGTACCGTCTGTTAGTTGGTCTCTAGTTCTCCATTGGTACCGTCTGTTAGTTGGTCTCTAGTTCTCCATTGGTACCGTCTGTTAGTTGGTCTCTAGTTCTCCATTGGTACCGTCTGTTAGTTGGTCTCTAGTTCTCCATTGGTACCGTCTGTTAGTTGGTCTCTAGTTCTCCATTGGTACCGTCTGTTAGTTGGTCTCTAGTTCTCCATTGGTACCGTCTGTTAGTTGGTCTCTAGTTCTCCATTGGTACCGTCTGTTAGTTGGTCTCTAGTTCTCCATTGGTACCGTCTGTTAGTTGGTCTCTAGTTCTCCATTGGTACCGTCTGTTAGTTGGTCTCTAGTTCTCCATTGGTACCGTCTGTTAGTTGGTCTCTAGTTCTCCATTAGTACCGTCTGTTAGTTGGTCTCTAGTACTCCATTAGTACCGTCTGTTAGTTGGTCTAGTTCTCCATTAGTACCGTCTGTTAGTTGGTCTAGTTCTCCATTAGTACCGTCTTAGTTGGTCTCTAGTTCTCCATTAGTACCGTCTGTTAGTTGGTCTCTAGTTCTCCATTAGTACCGTCTGTTAGTTGGTCTCTAGTTCTCCATTAGTACCGTCTGTTAGTTGGTCTAGTTCTCCATTAATACCGTCTGTTAGTTGGTCTCTAGTTCTCCATTAGTACCGTCTGTTAGTTGGTCTCTAGTTCTCCATTAGTACCGTCTGTTAGTTGGTCTCTAGTTCTCCATTAGTACTGTCTGTTAGTTGGTCTAGTTCTCCATTAGTACAGTCTGTTAGTTGGTCTCTAGTTCTCCATTAGTACTGTCTGTTAGTTGGAAAACCACTCTCTGTAAACCACAACCCTCGTGCTGAATTAAGCAGAACTGATTGTTTTTTTTTGTAATTGAATAAATATAGCAATACAAATTTCACTCCTTTAGGTTATCGAACTGGTTTTATGTGTCAGGGTAGTTTTACTGGGTAAATAGACTGGTTTTTACGATGTATCAGGGTAGTTTTACTGAGTAAATAGACTGGTTTTACGATGTCAATAGTTTTACTGGGTAAATAGACTGGTTTTTCGATGTCAATAGTTTTACTGGGTAAATAGACTGGTTTTACGATGTATCAGGATGTTTTTACTGGGTAAATAGACTGGTTGTATGTGTCAGGATGGTTTTACTGGGTAAATAGACTGGTTTGATGTATCAGGGTGGTTTCATTGTCTGAATGTGGATCTGTGATGTGTTGCTGCCCTCTGGCTTACAGGAGGACCTGAGTCCTAAAGACATTGATCAGATCATTGACGAACTGAAAGCTGGACAAGTCCCTCCTCCTGGACCCAGGTATGAATGTCTATTGCCTCATATCATATTTACGGTCCTGTGTTTTGCTCAATTGTATGCCGTAGTAAGATTGGATCCTTTATTTTAAAAATGTAAGCAATTGACTGAGGATGGTGCTAGACCATCTGACAAATAATTTGGGAAGTTTGATGAAGACGTTTAAAATATATATATATTTTTTAAATGTTTAAAAAATCCAGGCATGTGGCATGATTGCGAGAAACACAGGCTCCGAACTCATATACAATATAACAGCATGTTGTTCAGCGGTGAACTGTGTCGAGGACGTAGTACTGGACTGGTGCTTTGCCTATCCATACAATGTAACAGACCGTTACTTGTCTAGCGGTGAACTGTGTCGAGGACATAGTACCGGACTGGTCCTAACTCATAACAATATAACAGCATGTTGTTCAGCGGTGAACTGTGTCGAGGACATAATACTGGACTGGTCCTAACTCATATACAATATAACAGCACGTTGTCCTCGACACAGTTCACCGCTAGACATAGTACTGGACTGGTCCTAACTCATATACAATATAACAGCACGTTGTCCTCGACACAGTTCACCGCTAGACATAGTACTGGACTGGTCCTAACTCATATACAATGTAACAGCACGTTGTCTAGCGGTGAACTGTGTCGAGGACATAGTACCAGACTGGTCCTAACTCATATACAATGTAACAGCACGTTGTCTAGCGGTGAACTGTGTCGAGGACATAGTACCGGACTGGTCCTAACTCATATACAATGTAACAGCACGTTGTCTAGCGGTGAACTGTGTCGAGGACATAGTACTGGACTGGTCCTAACTCATATACAATGTAACAGCACGTTGTCTAGCGGTGAACTGTGTCGAGGACATAGTACTGAACTGGTCCTAACTCATATACAGAAAGTATTCAGACCCCTTGAATTTTTCCAACATTTTGTTACATTAGTCTTATTATAAAAATGTATTAAATTGTCCCCCCCCACCCAATCCACACACAATACCCCATAATGACAAAGCAAAACACATGTTTTTAAAAATGTTAGTACATTTATTATAAATGTTTTTTTTAAAACTGATCAATTACATAAGTATTCAGACCCTTTACTCAATATTTTTTTGAAACACCTTTGGCATTGATTACAGCCTCATCTTCTTGGGTATGATACTACAAGATTGGCACACCTGTATTTGGGGAGTTTCTTCCATTCTTCTCTGTAGATCTTCTCAAGCTCTGTCAGGTTGGATGGGGAGAGTAGCTGCACAGCTATTTTCACGTCTGTCCAGAGATGTTCATGTCCGGGCCCTGGCTGTGCCACTCAAGGACATTCAGAGACTTGTCCCGAAGCCACCCCTGCGTTATCGTGACTGTGTGCTTAGGGTCACTGTCCTGTTGAAAGGTGGATCTTGGAGCAGGTTTTCAGCAAGAATCTCTCTGTACTTTGCTCCGTTCATCTTTCCCTCAATCCTAACCTGTCCACTAGTTCCTGCTGCTGAAAAACTTCCCCACAGCATGATGCTTCCACCACCATGCTCACCGTAGGGATCCTTCCACCACCATGCTTCACCGTAGGGATGCTGCCACCACCATGCTTCACCGTAGGGATGCTGCCACCACCATGCTTCACCGTAGGGATGGTGCCAGGTTTCCTCCAGGTGTAACGTTTGTCATTCAGGCCAAAGTGTTAAATCTTGGTTTCATCAAACCAGAGAATCTTGTTTCTCATGGTCCGAGAGTCTTTAAGTGCCTTTTGGCAAACTCCAAGCGGGCTGTCATGTGCCTTTTACTGAGGAGTGGCTTCTGTCTGGCCACTCTACCATAAAGGCCTGATTGGTGGGGTGCTGCAGAGATCGTTCTCCTTCTGGAAGGTTTCCCATCTCCTCAGAGGAACTCTGGAGCTCTGTCAGAGTGACCATCAGGTTCTTGGTCACCTCCCTGACATGAACCCGGACATGAACCCGATCGAACATCTCTGGGGAAACCTGAAAATAGTTGTGTAGCAACGCTCCCCATCCCACCTGACAGAGCTTGAGAGGATCTGCAGAGAAGAATGGGAGAAACTCTCCAAATACAGGTGTGCCAAGCTTGTAGCGTCATACCCAAGAAGACTTGAGGCTGTAATCGCTGCCAAAGGTGCTTCAACAAGTAAAGGGTTCTGACTACTTATGTAAATGTGATGTTTCCATTTATTTTTTTTGATTCAATACATTTGCAAACATTTAAAAAAAAAAAAAAACAGTTTTTGCTTTGTCACTATGGGGTATTGCTTTGTCACTATGGGGTATTGTGATGTCACTATGGGGTATTGTGATGTCACTATGGGGTATTGTGTGTAGATTGGAGGGGGGAAAGGATTGAATCCATTTGATAAAAAGGCTGTAACTTAACAAAATGTGGAAGAAGTCAAGGGATCTGAATACTTTCTGAATGCTCGTATAATTATTTTAACATCTTCCTCTTTTTAACTACAAAACATAAACCTGCTGTTTTCACATTTGTTGATGTTTTTTTTGAGGGGGGGGGGGGGGGGGTGTCGTTGCTGGAAATTAATATATAAAGTAGAAAAAAATGTGTTTGTTGACATTTCCTAAATGTAATAATTCTTCGTTATTTATCTTCCAGGAACGGACGTTTCTCCTGTGAGCCAGCAGGTGGACTGACATCTCTGTCTGAGCCTCCTCCTGGACCTGGTTTTGGTGTTAGAGCTGATTTATAAAACACCTGAACAACAGGATGCCCAGGCCTAACTTCACTAGGGTGTTCAAAGAGTATGAACTTAATAATAATGTAAATAAAATGTCCATTTAATTGTGCTTTTGGCGTCTGTCAATTTGTATTTGAGATCATTAGAAGACATATCCTTGCTATTTTCTTTGGCAATAAAGTTAAATCTAGGTTGAAAATGAGCACCGATTCATAGACCTACTGTGTATATATGAACAGCACCTTATATAGTGCACTACTTTTGACCAGGGCCCATAGGATGTAGTGCACTACTTTTAACCAGGGCCCATAGGATGTAGTGCACTACTTTTAACCAGGGCCCATAGGATGTAGTGCACTACTTTTAACCAGGGCCCATAGGGCTCTGCTACACAACTATTTTCAGGTCTCTCCAGAGATGTTCGATCGGGTTCACGTCCGGGCTCTGGCCGGGGCCAGTCAAGGACACTCAGACTTGTCTAGTGCGCTACATAGGGAGGACGCACATCTATAGAACATGGGGAGAGGGAGACCTCTCACTAGGATGTAAAGTGGAGCATTTATAATCATGTAAATTAAATACCAATTGAATTGTTCTTGGTGTTGGATTGATTCTGTGTGTCAGTTGAGGTTAAAGACTTGCTAATTATCTCTTGATAATAAATGGATGCATACATACATACAGCAGTGTTTACCTTAAAAATGGAGGTACCGTTCATTAGAAACAGCCGAGATTACATTCAAGGCAGATTTGACAAAAGTGAATCTCCTTTAAAAATAACCCGAGAAAGAATAGGATCAAGAATCAAGCTGTCAGCTGCTACATTTCACACAGCAATACAACCAACTTGATTTATTTTATTGAGAGCGAAATTGAAGTACTGCGTGTGAAGTCAAATGCACGTACACAAACACTGTTGTAAAACCTACATTTGCGATGCATTGCCTCTAAGCAGATAGCCTTGACAGATATGGTGCAATGCCCTCATGTTCAAACCATGCCAATGATAATCTAAACGTACCCTAAACAAAGACTCCTCTATGTTACAACCGCCTCTGTCATCTCCATTCAAGCCCGGATGCTGATTGCTCGTCGCCGTGTATAAGCCACTGCCCCTCCCCCCATTCTGATTTTTAAGCTTGTTTTCTTCCGCAATGTAATATTCCCCTACCGCGCATGCGCTTTAATAGTCATCTAATGCAAATATCACTGCGCCACAACAATCCAATGTAGCTAGAGTGGCAGGAATGATGCAACACATTTACGGAACTAGTATACAAGTCTATACATTCAGTTACAATTTAAAAAAAGAATTGTATTGAGACAATTTAACAAGACAGGACGTTTCCACTGCACTAGTCTGATTACCTGCTTGTGTTACTTCTTCATCCGACATGTTCGAGAACATTCCCACCGGCCGCAGAGTCGAGCGGAAAAGATGACGTCACCGGCTCTCTCTTTCTCTGTCTCTCTCTCTGTCTCTGTCTCTCTCTGTCTCTGTCTCTCTCTCTCTCTCTCCCAATGACACCCAACAAGGTTCAACAAGCAAAATACTCCCCATTCTCTTGTCTCTAAACAGAATTTAAAATATATACCTATTAATATATATATATTTTAAATACCACTATAAATATGCATGCTAGTAAATAACGATGGTGATGCCAAAGCCTTTCTATCCGATTTTTTTTGTGTGTGAAATGTTTTAAAATGAGGTAAATCTGCTTGACATCACCCCCCACCCCGCCCCCCTCCTCCAGGGCTAAAGTGGACCACGTGACTGCTCTCCGCCAATGGGACAGACGTTTGGCATGTTTTTCTGCGTGTGGGGGGGGGTTTTCCTCCTTGGAGACGGACGGACTGTTTTCAAACCCACAGCAATACAACTGGAAAACAGACGTCAGGCTAATACAGCTACTGTTCATGTCCCAATCATTTCAGGAAAATTACTCTTTATATTCACGTTGTTCATATTCATGGATGAACACGAATGAACAAGCGGAAAACAAAACGCATTGGAAAAGGTAGGCAGAAAGTAAGATTTTTTTAATATATATATATAGTATTTTTTAAACATTTGTCCAATGTATCAGAACCCAGTTAGCCATCTGGCTAGTTAGCAAGGTAGCTAACTTTTGGACGTAACTGCGTTCAAATAAATGTAATGTTATGACACAGCGGGGTAGTTTTTGAGTTTGTTACGATCATGTGTTTTAGATACACATGTGTATATTTAGTTACAGGCGTTTTTTTTAAATTGTGGTTAAGTTGTTGTTTTTTTGCGCAGAAGAATATGGAGAATTGTAACGTGTGTTGCTAGTGTCGAGGGCAAAACGGGTTGACAACTAGCTGGCTAGTTGGTTGGTTAGCTGGCTAGTTGGTTGGTTAGCTGGCTAGTTGGTTGGTTAGCTGGCTAGTTGGTTGGTTAGCTGGCTAGTTGGTTGGTTAGTTGGCTAGTTGGTTGGTTAGCTGGCTAGTTGGTTGGTTAGCTTCAGTTAGCCGATGTTCATAGCGACGGTAACGAGGTGGAACACGGCAATGGGGCTTTTCGCCTCAGCGGCCTTTTGTTTTATACTGGCTTGTTTTGTTCTCTAAACGTACCATGAGACTTCAAAATGTTCTCCAAACATACCATAAGACTTAAAAATGTTCTCTAAACGTACCATGCTGCACAGTAAATTGACCAGCTTATGTTCGCATGTTACGTTAGGAAACAAGCTGGTTAAGTCATTTTTACGGTGGCTAAGCTAACTCACATGACAAAAAAATTAAATAAATGTTTGCGCCCAACGTTACGTTAGGGCATGCTATTCTCTGAAAGCTAGCTTAACGCTAACTAAAATAGCTGCAGTTCTGTCCATATGCATTTTTATTAAAACTAAAATATTTGCCACATTGTATCTGTAATATGCACATTGTAGCAACAATGATTTGCAAAGCCACTGCACAGTCAAACGCGCTATCTGACACCTTTTACAGGCAACAGCAGCCAAGAATCTGGGGGTGTGTTGGAGATACAAAACTCTCGGTCTGTGGTGCGACCGTCCTTCGCTCTGGAAACCTTTTGTCTAAAAGGACGTATCAAGATATATATATATATACACACACACACACTCGGATCCTACGCAAAAGCAAGCCACTGGGTGCAGATGTGTCGCTGAAAATGACTTCAGACCATTCTCGTTCAATGACAATGACAGACGAAACTCCTTTTACAGGATTGTAGCCGATAATGGATGCAGAATGAACTGTTCCCCCCCCCCCCCCCCCCCCCCCCATGATGAAATATCAAATCAAGGGTGATTTTCATTTCTACCCTCCCATGCTGTTGCAGTATTTTGTAAAGCCTAATATCAGTACAATTCAGGTTGGAATTGATATCACACTATTGTTTTCAGCGAGCCGGCAATGATAACACTGACTCTATGAATAGAGTTTCAAATAGGCCAACATTTTATTAAAAAATTCTATTTTATATATGAAATCATATTTCTTACTAAATATGTCTCGAACCCTACCCTAAATAGTAAAAGCATAGCAACAATGTGTGTAATAAAGAACTTAATTACAGAAAGCATAGTGAATAAACCCTAGGTTTTCAGTCTTAATCACAAACATGTTGAAAACAACTACTAATCCTAATATATTTTACCAGTAATATTTGCTTACGGCATTTATTTGGCTCAATTACAGAATTCCGGTTTGAATGTCAAACACGGCGCTAATCAATATACTGAAATAAGTTCTGACCCTGACTTCAATGATCATGTCATTACATGTATTTAGTAGTCACGTGCCTTTTTATTTATCTCACTGTAATAGCCTAGCCTACCTGCTATTTAGTACCAACCTACACCATGCTATTTAGTACCAACCTACACCATGCCATTCACTACGAGGCCCATGAGACCAAGGTCCTTTCCGACTCCTCTTCGAGACCACAAAACATCACCACTTCTCAACGACAGTGACTCAATGACACTGAACTAAACACGACAAGTATCTCCTGGTTCAAGTGTAGCAGCTGGACAAAGATCAGCACGAGAGGAATAACAAATACAAGATGTCTTGTTGCAATTTGACTTGTTTAGCGATTCTGATGCAGTGGTAGTGACTTGCAGTTTTATGAAGCAATTCACATATACATTTTTAATAGCAACCATATCACCTAGTCGACGTATGTTCCAGTTTGACATCTCGGTTCATCAGAAGCTTTAGCAACGACCAGCGAGCAATGGCAATGACTTGCAAATGCATCTTGGACTCTCACAATGAGTATAATGCCATGTTTTGGGCTAATTGGGTAATTAATTTATCATTAAGGCCTTCAATATCATTAGTAAAATGGACATTTTTTAATTAATATTTTTTCTTATATAGCTTTACCTGATTATGAAATAATTGGTAACTGGTTTCACAATAGCAGAGAATCATCTGTAGCACTGCTATTCAAGGCCTTGTAAAGAAAGGATGGCATTCCTATGCCTCTTGCAATGCCACGATAGTGGGGTTTGATTCTCGGGACCACTCGTACGTGTATGTACTCATGACTGTAAGTTGCATACATTTCATATTTAAACGTGTACATATTATACACCAGATTTCAACCCTCACTCAGAAGTGGACTAATGCCATTCCTGTGGAGATGGGAGACAAGAACAAAGCAACGATGTTTTTAAGAGTAGTGATGTTCAGTTTCGGTTGGAAATGGCCAGGGACCTCATGATCCGATATTACCACGATACTTAGGTGCCGATTTTCTATATGTATTGCGATTCGCTACGGTGATTTTTCTTAGTTTAGTTTTTTGTACATTTTATTTATTTATTTATTGCGATTCGATGTTCCTAACATATTGCTCACCATATGTCTGCTACTGAGGGACAAGAGAGAGCCATGAGAAAACAACACGTTTTGATCAGTCGTGGAAATAAGTGGTGAAAACAAACGGGCTCATTTTATTTCTCCACCCCTCCCCACCCATCACAGCCTTTTCTCTATTTCCATAGGCTACATCCATTGGTAGTTTGATACCACAGATGTCTTCCTGTGGAAATGGAGACATGACCAACTCAGGGTCATGACCCTGTCGTATTTACTCGCCCTTACCTTATATCTGTTTTACATACTGACCCATCTGTTTGGATACCACAGATGTCAGTGTACGGTAGTTTGGGTACCACAGATGTCAGTGTACGGTAGTTTGGATACCACAGTTGTCAGTGTATGGTAGTTTGGATACCACAGATGTCAGTGTACGGTAGTTTGGATACCACAGATGTCAGTGTATGGTAGTTTGGATACCACAGATGTCCGTGTACGGTAGTTTGGATACCACAGATGTCCGTGTACGGTAGTTTGGATACCACAGATGCCAGTGTACGGTAGTTTGGATACCACAGATGTCAATGTACGGTAGTTTGGATACCACAGATATCAGTGTACGGTAGTTTGGATACCACAGATGTCAGTGTACGGTAGTTTGGATACCACAGATGCCAGTGTACGGTAGTTTGGATACCACAGATGTCAGTGTACGGTAGTTTGGATACCACAGATGTCAGTGTACGGTAGTTTGGATACCACAGATGTCAGTGTATGGTAGTTTGGATACCACAGATGTCAGTGTACGGTAGTTTGGATACCACAGATGTCAGTGTATGGTAGTTTGGATACCACAGATGTCAGTGTACGGTAGTTTGGATACCACAGATGTCAGTGTACGGTAGTTTGGATACCACAGATGTCAGTGTACGGTAGTTTGGATACCACAGATGTCAGTGTATGGTAGTTTGGATACCACAGATGTCAGTGTACGGTAGTTTGGATACCACAGATGTCAGTGTACGGTAGTTTGGATACCACAGATGTCAGTGTACGGTAGTTTGGATACCACAGATGTCAGTGTATGGTAGTTTGGATACCACAGATGTCAGTGTACGGTAGTTTGGATACCACAGATGTCAGTGTATGGTAGTTTGGATACCACAGATGTCAGTGTATGGTAGTTTGGATACCACAGATGTCAGTGTACGGTAGTTTGGATACCACAGATGTCAGTGTACGGTAGTTTGGATACCACAGATGTCAGTGTATGGTAGTTTGGATACCACAGATGTCAGTGTATGGTAGTTTGGATACCACAGATGTCAGTGTATGGTAGTTTGGATACCACAGATGTCAGTGTATGGTAGTTTGGATACCACAGATGTCAGTGTATGGTAGTTTGGATACCACAGATGTCAGTGTACGGTAGTTTGGATACCACAGATGTCAGTGTACGGTAGTTTGGATACCACAGATGTCAGTGTATGGTAGTTTGGATACCACAGATGTCAGTGTACGGTAGTTTGGATACCACAGATGTCAGTGTACGGTAGTTTGGATAGTAAATGCATACATGGATGGATTACTAGACCAGTCTACCACTACTACCATCACCACCACTACTGCCACCACCACGACCACCACCACGACCACCACCACCACCACCACGACGACGACCACCACCACGACGACCACCACCACGACCACCACCACCACGACCACCACCACGACCACCACCACGACCACCACCACGACCACCACCACGACCACCACCACGACCACCACCACGACGACCACCACCACGACCACCACCACGACCACCACCACACGACCACCACCACGACCACCACCACGACCACCACCACCACGACGACCACCACCACGACCACCACCACCACGACCACCACCACCACGACCACCACCACCACGACCACCACCACCACGACCACCACCACCACGACCACCACCACGACCACCACCACTACTACGACCACCACCACCACTACTACGACCACCACCACTACTACGACCACCACCACTACTACGACCACCACCACTACTACGACCACCAGTCCTCCACCACCACAACCACCAGTCCTCCACCACCACAACCACCAGTCCTCCACCACAACCACCAGTCCTCCACCACCAGTCCTCAACCACCAGTCCTCCACCACCAGTCCTCCACCAGTCCTCCACCACCAGTCCTCCACCACCACCACCACCAGTCCTCCCCCACTACCACCACCACCAGTCCTCCCCCACTACCACCACCACCAGTCCTCCCCCACTACCACCAGTCCCCCACCACCACCACTCCCCCCCCACCACCACCACCAGTCCCCCATCACCACCACCAGTCCCCCACCACCAGTCCACCGCCACCAGTCCACCGCCACCAGTCCACCGCCACCAGTCCACCGCCACCAGTCCACCGCCACCAGTCCACCGCCACCAGTCCACTACTGCCACCACCACGACCACCACCACTACCACGACCACCACCACTACCACGACCACCACCACTACCACGACCACCACCACTACCACGACCACCACCACTACCACGACCACCACCACTACTACGACCACCACCACTACTACGACCACCACCACTACTACGACCACCACCACTACTACGACCACCAGTCCTCCACCACAACCACCAGTCCTCCACCACAACCACCAGTCCTCCACCACAACCACCAGTCCTCCACCACAACCACCAGTCCTCAACCACCAGTCCTCAACCACCAGTCCTCCACCACCAGTCCTCCACCACCAGTCCTCCACCACCAGTCCACCACCACCAGTCCTCCACCACCAGTCCACCACCACCAGTCCTCCCCCACTACCACCACCACCAGTCCTCCCCCACTACCACCACTCCCCCATCACCACCACCACTCCCCCATCACCACCACCAGTCCCCCATCACCACCACCAGTCCCCCATCACCGCCACCAGTCCACCGCCACCAGTCCACCGCCACCTCCACCAGTCCTCCTCCACCAGTCCTCCACCTCCACCAGTCCACCTCCACCAGTCCTCCTCCACCAGTCCTCCACCTCCACCAGTCCTCCTCCACCACCTCCACCAGTCCTCCTCCACCACCTCCACCAGTCCTCCACCAGTCCTCCACCACCACCTCCACCAGTCCTCCACCTCCACCAGTCCTCCACCTCCACCAGTCCTCCACCTCCACCAGTCCTCCACCACCACCAGTCCACCACCACCAGTCCACCACCACCAGTCCACCACCACCAGTCCACCACCACCAGTCCACCACCACCAGTCCACCACCACCAGTCCACCACCACCAGTCCACCACCACCAGTCCTCCACCACCACCTCCACCAGTCCTCCACCTCCACCAGTCCACCACCACCACCATCAGTCCCCCACCACCAGTCCACCAGTCCTCCCCACCACCAGTCCACCAGTCCTCCCCCACCACCACCAGTCCTCCCCCACCACCAGTCCACCAGTCCTCCCCCACCACCAGTCCACCAGTCCTCCCCCACCACCAGTCCACCAGTCGTCCCCCACCACCAGTCCACCAGTCGTCCCCCACCACCAGTCCACCAGTCGTCCCCCACCACCAGTCCACCAGTCGTCCCCCACCACCAGTCCACCAGTCGTCCCCCACCACCAGTCCACCAGTCGTCCCCCACCACCAGTCCACCAGTCGTCCCCCACCACCAGTCCACCAGTCGTCCCCCACCACCAGTCCACCAGTCCTCCCCCACCACCAGTCCACCAGTCCTCCCCCACCACCAGTCCACCAGTCCTCCCCCACCACCAGTCGTCCCCCACCACCAGTCGTCCCCCACCACCAGTCCACCAGTCGTCCCCCACCACCAGTCGTCCCCCACCACCAGTCCACCAGTCGTCCCCCACCACCAGTCCACCAGTCGTCCCCCACCACCAGTCCACCAGTCGTCCCCCACCACCAGTCCACCAGTCGTCCCCCACCACCAGTCCACCAGTCGTCCCCCACCACCAGTCCACCAGTCGTCCCCCACCACCAGTCCACCAGTCGTCCCCCACCACCAGTCCACCAGTCGTCCCCCACCACCAGTCCACCAGTCGTCCCCCACCACCAGTCCACCAGTCGTCCCCCACCACCAGTCCACCAGTCGTCCCCCACCACCAGTCCACCAGTCGTCCCCCACCACCTCCACCAGTCCTCCCCCACCACCTCCACCAGTCCTCCACCACCACCACCAGTCCTCCACCACCACCACCAGTCCTCCACCACCACCACCAGTCCTCCACCACCACCACCAGTCCTCCACCACCACCACCAGTCCTCCACCACCACCACCAGTCCTCCACCACCACCAGTCCACCAGTCCTCCCCCACCACCACCAGTCCTCCCCCACCACCACCAGTCCACCAGTCCTCCCCCACCACCACCAGTCCTCCCCCACCACCAGTCCACCAGTCGTCCACCAGTCGTCCCCCACCACCAGTCCACCAGTCGTCCCCCACCACCAGTCCACCAGTCGTCCCCCACCACCAGTCCACCAGTCCTCCCCCACCACCAGTCCACCAGTCGTCCCCCACCACCAGTCCACCAGTCGTCCCCCACCACCAGTCCACCAGTCGTCCCCCACCACCAGTCCACCAGTCGTCCCCCACCACCAGTCCACCAGTCGTCCCCCACCACCAGTCCACCAGTCGTCCCCCACCACCAGTCCACCAGTCGTCCCCCACCACCAGTCCACCAGTCGTCCCCCACCACCAGTCCACCAGTCGTCCCCCACCACCAGTCCACCAGTCGTCCCCCACCACCAGTCCACCAGTCGTCCCCCACCACCAGTCCACCAGTCGTCCCCCACCACCAGTCCACCAGTCGTCCCCCACCACCAGTCCACCAGTCGTCCCCCACCACCAGTCCACCAGTCGTCCCCCACCACCAGTCCACCAGTCGTCCCCCACCACCTCCACCAGTCCTCCCCCACCACCTCCACCAGTCCTCCCCCACCACCTCCACCACCACCACCAGTCCTCCACCACCACCACCAGTCCTCCACCACCACCACCAGTCCTCCACCACCACCACCAGTCCTCCACCACCACCACCAGTCCTCCACCACCACCACCAGTCCTCCACCCCCTCCACCAGTCCTCCACCCCCTCCACCAGTCCTCCACCCCCTCCACCAGTCCTCCACCCCCTCCACCAGTCCTCCACCCCCTCCACCAGTCCTCCACCCCCTCCACCAGTCCACCCCCTCCACCAGTCCTCCCCCTCCACCAGTCCTCCCCCTCCACCAGTCCTCCACCTCCACCAGTCCTCCACCACCACCAGTCCTCCACCACCACCAGTCCTCCACCACCACCACCAGTCCTCCACCACCACCACCAGTCCTCCACCACCACCACCAGTCCCCACCACCACCAGTCCTCCACCACCACCACCAGTCCTCCACCACCACCACCAGTCCTCCACCACCACAGTAGTACATCTCTACAGTGCGCCTTGTAAAAGAGAGGTCAGCGTAGAGCCCTGCCAGTAGTAGGGTCCAGTCCACAACTACCACAGAGAATGTCCCCCAGTGGAAGAGGAGCATAGCCTCCCTCAAGGAGCACCACCAGTCCCCCAGTGGAAGAGGAGCATAGCCTCCCTCAAGGAGCACCACCAGTCCCCCAGTGGAAGAGGAGCATAGCCTCCCTCAAGGAGCACCACCAGTCCCCCAGTGGAAGAGGAGCATAGCCTCCCTCAAGGAGCACCACCAGTCCCCCAGTGGAAGAGGAGCACCACCAGTCCCCCAGTGGAAGAGTAGCATAGCCTCCCTCAAGTTAGCACTGCCTAGCCGTTTACTACATTATATCCTAATGCATTGATCTTGGTTTTTATATATTGACTGTAGTCTGGTCCTCAAGCTATGAGTGACTTAGTGGGAACTTTGAAGAGCAAAGACTAATTTACTCATCCTCCTCTCATGACTTCATCGCTAACCATCTCATGACCTGTTGGGTCCTGTTCACTTGACCCCTGATAAGACAGTGTCTTTGTTCCCATAATAGAAGTTGTCGTTTGTGGCTGAGATCTCCTTCCCGTTAGTGATGGGGGGGGAATCAGACGGGTACATATCGTAATATTACTTTAGGTTGACATAGAGATATTTCATGTCAGTTATGATAGTTGTAGTTATATATATATATTTTTTTTTATTTATATATATATATAAAATTTATATTTATTTTTTGCTTCAAAATGGTCAACAAAATGTGTGTGGACGAAACCACCGTGTGTGTGTGTGTGGACGAAACCACCGTGTGTGTGTGTGTGTGGACGAAACCACCGTGTGTGTGTGTGTGTGTGTGTGTGTGTGTGTGTGTGTGTGTGTGTGTGAAACCACCGCGTGTGTGTGTGGACGAAACCACCGTGTGTGTGGACGAAACCACCGTGTGTGTGTGGACGAAACCACCGTGTGTGTGTGGACGAAACCACCGTGTGTGTGTGGACGAAACCACCGTGTGTGTGTGTGGACGAAACCACCGTGTGTGTGTGTGGACGAAACCACCGTGTGTGTGTGTGGACGAAACCACCGTGTGTGTGTGGACGAAACCACCGTGTGTGTGTGGACGAAACCACCGTGTGTGTGTGTGGACGAAACCACCGTGTGTGTGTGTGTGTGTGTGTGTGTGTGTGTGAAACCACCGCGTGTGTGTGTGGACGAAACCACCGTGTGTGTGGACGAAACCACCGTGTGTGTGTGTGGACGAAACCACCGTGTGTGTGTGGACGAAACCACCGTGTGTGTGTGTGGACGAAACCACCGTGTGTGTGTTATTTTTTTTATTTAACCAGGTATTCTAGTCGAGAACAAGTTCTCATTTACAACTGCGACCTGGCCAAGACAAAGCAAAGCAGTGAGACACAAACACAGAGTTACACATAGTCGATAATACAGTAGAACAAAAGAAAACAAAGTATTTTGAGTGCAAGTGAGTTAAGGCAATAAATAGGCCATTGTGGCAAACTAATTACAATATAGCAATTAAACACTGGAATGGTAGATGTGCAGAAGATGAATGTGCAAGTAGAGATACTGGGGTGCAAAGGAGCAAGATAAATAAATAAATACTGTATGGGGATGAGGTAGGTAGATAGATGGGCTGTTTACAGATGGGTTATGTACAGGTGCAGTGATCTGTGAGCTGCTCTGACAGCCGGTGCTTAAAGCTAGTGAGGGAGATATGAGTCTCCAGCTTCAGAGATTTTCGCCATTCGTTCCAGTCATGGGCAGCAGAGAACTGGAAGGAAAGACGACCAAAGGAGGAATTGGCTTTGGGGGTGACCAGTGAGAGAGATATACCTGCTGGAGTGCGTGCCTACGAGTGGGTGCTGCTATGGTGACCAGTGAGATGAGGCAGGGCTTTACCTAGCAGAGACTTGTAGATAACCTGTAGCCAGTGGGTTTGGCGACCAGTATGAAGCGAGGGCCAACCAACGAGAGCGTACAGGTCGCAATGGTGGGTAGTATATGGGGTTTTGGTGACAAAACGGATTGCACTGTGATAGACTGCATCCAATTTGTTGAGTAGAGTGTTGGAGGCTATTTTATAGACATCACCGATGTCGAGGATGATCAGTTTTACGAGGGTATGTTTGGCAGCATGAGTGAAGGATGCTTTGTTGCATATAGGAAGCCAATTCTAGTTTTAATTTTGGATTGGAGATGCTTAATGTGAGTCTTGAAGGAGAGTTTACAGTCTAACCAGACACCTA
Organism: Oncorhynchus mykiss; assembly: GCF_013265735.2. Taxonomy (NCBI): domain Eukaryota; kingdom Metazoa; phylum Chordata; class Actinopteri; order Salmoniformes; family Salmonidae; genus Oncorhynchus; species Oncorhynchus mykiss. Next base: position 87,990,393 of record NC_048572.1, on the reverse strand, counting down.
GGTATTTGTAGTTGTCCACGTATTCTAAGTCAGAACTGTCCAGAGTAGTGATGCTGGACAGGCGGGCAGGTGCAGGCAGCGATCGGTTGAAGAGCATGCATTTAGTTTTACTTGTGTTTAAGAGCAGTTGGAGGCCACGGAAGAAGAGTTGTATGGCATTGACGCTCGTCTGGAGGTTAGTTAACACGGTGTCCAAAGAAGGGCCAGAAGTATACAGAATGGTGTCGTCTGCGTAGAGGTGGATCAGAGAATCACCAGCAGCAAGAGCAACATCATTGATGTATACAGAGAAGAGAGTCGGCCCGAGGATTGAACCCTGTGGCACACCCATAGAGACTGCCAGAGGTCCAGACAACAGGCCCTTCGATTTGAACTCTATCAGAGAAGTTGGTAAACCAGGCGAGGCAATCATTTGAGAAACCAAGGCTGTCGAGTCTGCCAATAAGAATGTGGTGATTGACAGAGTCGAAAGCCTTGGCCAGGTCGATGAAGACGGCTGCACAGTAATGTCTCTTATCGATGGCGGTTATGTCATTTAGGACTTTGAGCGTGGCTGAGGTGCACCCATGACCAGCGGGTTGCTGTGGAGGGTGCAGGGCAACATACCGGGGTAGGGGCAGCCAGATGGAAAGCATGGCCAGCCGTAGAGAAATGCTTATTGAAATTCTCAATTATAGGGGATTTATCGGTGTTGACAGTGTTTCCTTGCCTCAGAGCAGTGGGCAGCTGGGAGGAGGTGCTCTTATTCTCCATGGACTTGACAGTGTCCCAGAACTTTTTTGAGTTAGTACTACAGGATGCAAATGTCTGTTAGGAAAGTTAAGGCTAGGCTTTTTAAAACTGCCTTTGTCTATTTGTTCCCAACTTCCCTGAAAAGTTGCATATCACGGGGGCTATTCGATGCTAATGCAGAACGCCACAGGATGTTTTTGTGCTGGTCAAGGGCATACAGGTCTGGAGTTGAACCAATGACCATCTATTCCTAGTTCAATTTTTTTTGAATGGGGCATGCTTATTTAAGATGGTGAGGAAGGCACTTTTAAAGAATAGCCAGGCATCATCTACTGACGGGATGAGGTCAATGTCATTCCAGGATACCCCGGCCAGGTCAATTAGAAAGGCCTGCTCGCAGAAGTGTTTTAGGGAGCGTTTGACAGTGATTAGTGGAGGTCGTTTGGTCACAGACCCATTACGGATGCAGGCAATGAGGCAGTGATTGCTGAGAGCTTGATTGAAAACAGCAGAGGTGTATATGAAGGGCGACTTAGTTAGGATGCCATCTATGAGGGTGCCCGTGTTTACGGATTTGGGGTTGTACCTGGTAGGTTCATTGATAATTTGTGTGAGACTGAGGGTATCAAGCTTGGATTGTAGGATGGCTGGGGTGTTAAGCATGTCCCAGTTTAGGTCACCTAGTAGCACGAGCTCAGAAGATAGATGGGGGGGCAATCTATTCACATATGGTATCGAGGGCACAGCTGGGGGGAGAGGGAGGTCTATAGCAAGCGGCAACAGTGAGAGACTTGTTTCTGGAAAGGTGAATTTTTAGAAGTAGAAGCTCGAATTGTTTGGGTACAGACCTGTATAGTCAGACAGAACTCTGCAGGCCATCTTTGTAGTAGATTGCACCACCGCCCCCTTTGGCAGTTCTATCTTGGCGGAACATTTTATAGTTTGCAATGGCGATTTTATAGTTTTTGGTGGTTTTCCTAAGCCAGGATTCAGACACGGCTAAGACATCTGGGTTGGCAGTGTGCTAAAGCAGTGAGTAAAACACACTTAGGGAGGAGGCTTCTAATGTTAACATGCATGAAACCAAGGCTTTTACGGTTACAGAAGTCAACAAATGAGAGCACCTGGGGAATAGGAGTGGAGCTTGGCACTGCAGGGCCTGGATTAACCTCTACATCACCAAAGGAACAGAGGAGGAGTAGGATAAGGGTACGGCTAAAGGCTATAAGAACTGGCCGTCTAGCACGTTCAGAACAGAGAGTAAAAGGAGCAGGTTTCTGGGCACGATAGCATAGATTCAAAGCATAGTGTACAGACAAAGGTAAGGTAGGATGTGAATACATTGGAGGTAAACCTAGGCATTGAGTAATGACGAGAGAGATATAGTCTCTAGAGATGTTTAAACCAGGTGATGTCATTGCATATGTAGGAGGTGGATCAACATGGTTGGTTAAGGCATATTGAGCAGGGCTAGAGGCTCTACAGTGAAATAAGACCGTAATCACTAACCAGAACAGTAATGGACGAGGCATATTGAGCAGGGCTAGAGGCTCTACAGTGAAATAAGACCGTAATCACTAACCAGGACAGTTATGGACGAGGCATATTGAGCAGGGCTAGAGGCTCTAGAGTGAAATAAGACGTAATCACTAACCAGAACAGTAATGGACGAGGCATATTGAGCAGGGCTAGAGGCTCTACAGTGAAATAAGTCAGTAATCACTAACCAGGACAGTAATGGACGAGGCATATTGAGCAGGGCTAGAGGCTCTACAGTGAAATAAGACAGTAATCACTAACCAGGACAGTAATGGACGAGGCATATTGAGCAGGGCTAGAGGCTCTACAGTGAAATAAGACAGTAATCACTAACCAGGACAGTAATGGACAAGGCATATTGATATTAGAGAGAGGCATGCGTAGCCAAGTGAAAACAAAACGACTGTGTGTGTGTGGACAAAACGACTGTGTGTGTGGACAAAACGACTGTGTGTGGACAAAACGACTGTGTGTGTGGACAAAACGACTGTGTGTGTGGACAAAACGACTGTGTGTGTGGACAAAACGACTGTGTGTGTGTGGAAATCTAAAATCGGTCTGTTCAAGTTTCTAAGTAATGTAGATCTAGGCCCGTGGCTTGGACAAGTCTCTCTATCCTAAGAAGAAGAATCATCTGTTCTACATGAAACTCTCAGCCAGCTCTGTTTTTGAGACCACATTCATGACATTTGGGCCGATTCATTTAAGTGATGACGACGACGATGATGCAGTTGTAAGCAACTCAGAGTGATACATTCACGCGGTCTCACCAAGCAGTCGTTTCCTGTGATATTTAGTTGTGTTACACACAGGAAAGAAACTCGAGCCTCTGTCTCATTCCTAGTTTCTCTCTGATGACATAACAGCCTACAAGGTTTTTGAACATGCGGTTTTTTGCTTCTGAGGGAAATCCCATGAAACTATCATTTTTTTAAAAGTTTTTTTTTATGTCAAGTTAGCCTGATTTTTTTTATTTTTGCTTCTTTTTATATCATTGACTAGACATATATGTCTAATTCTCTGTATTCTAAGTCTTTCTGTTATTCACATTTGTCAAGCGACAACAGTTATTGTTTTGAACCAAGACACCCCCCCAAGTAACATTTGATTGCAGACGATTTGTGTGTCTTACTGGGCTAGCTTCAAACAAACATAACTTGGAGATTGAAAACGAGTCGACGGAGACTCTTTGTCTTGCTCCACTTCTGAGAGACGACACAGGTCAAAGCACAACTGAACCAGAGGAATTTGTAGATCTCTGCCGTGCTAGAGGTGTCACTACAGATCCGAGTTCGATCCCGGGTCTGTATCACAACGGGCCATGATCGGGAGTCCGATAGGGCGGCTCAGAATTGGCCCAGCGGCGTCCGGTTAAGGGGACTTTTAGCAAGTGGAGCTTTACTTGGCTCATTTAGTGACTCTTTGTAAGCAGGCCAGGCGCCTGCAGGCTGACCTCGGTCGTCAGGTGAACGGTGTTTCCTCCGACACATTGGTGCGGCTGGCTTCCCGGGTTAAGTGGGCTGGTGTTAAGTGCGGTTTGGTGGGTCATGTTTTCGCAGCAATGAGACGAGATCGAAAGTAGGGGAAGAAAAAGCAGGTAAAATACAAAATATTCTGAAATAACATCATCACTCCCCTTATGTCCCAGGAGTTCAGGTGGACCACTTTTTGACACACACACACAAACACACACACACAGGTACAGGAGTATGGTTGGGGTGGACAGTGTTTGACAGCCATCGTCAATGGCAACGTCACAAACGATGGATTAGCATATTGTTGAGTGTGACTGCTCCTCCTGTAGTCTGGCAGCGCAACACAGCGACCATACCAAAAACCGGCCTATTCCCTATGTAGGCCTGATACGTTTCCAAACGTACGAGGGAGGTAGATTATTATTAACATAATGAAAGAGAGCGGTGTACGAAGAGTGTCGACGGCAACGCAGAATGTCAGATGACGTCTAATGGGTGTTTCCCCCCCCCCAGACACACTGTTTCTCCCCCCCCCCCCCAGACACACTGTTTCTCCCCCCCCCCAGACACACTGTTTCTCCCCCCCCCCCAGACACACTGTTTCTCCCCCCCCCCCCCCAGACACACTTAATCCGGAGAGAGAATGAACAATTGTAAGATAGACTAATCATATAGGAAATAAAAAGTTGTTTTAAAAAAATGTAAGTATACGTTTCTACTTTACTTAACCAAATGTATTTAGCCTTACACTTATCTTTGAGAAATCCCTCCTGGCAAACCAAACAGCCAATAATATAGGCCTGAATAGTGATGCACCGATGTGGTGTTTTTGGCCGATATCCCATATGAAGCATTCAAGTACAGTTAAATAGTTAAAACACACGGACACCGCGGTCTAAGGCACTGCATCTCAGTCACTACAGTCCCTGGTTCGAATCCAGGTTGTATCGCATCCGGCCGTGATTGGGAGTCCCGTAGGGCGGCGTACAATTGGGCCCAGCGTCGTTAGTGTGTGGCCCGGGTAGGCCGTCATTGTAAATAAGAATTTGTTCTTAACTGACTTGCCTAGTTAAATAAAGGTTACACACACCACACTGACCCAGAAGTTATTTTGTTGTCAATTACGTATGTCCCCATTACCACATAAAACATAATCTAAACCTATTTATTTCATGTACTTGCTGTGCTGTTTCATTGTTCAGTCGTTTCATTCTCAACCAGGATTTCATCATAAACGCCAAGCAGTGAGGTTTCAGCTCTGTCTGTCTGTGGCCTCTCTTTCCTCAGTGCGCGTTTCCATTTTGTCCAGCTGTTTGCATCGAAGTAGCGGTCCTTGTACCTAGCATATGGCGACACCGTGGCGACACCGTAAGGAGGCTCAGAGAATCACTTGTTCACTTGCCTCGAGTACTTTTTTTTTTTTTTGTACGTTTTTAACCCTACAGTCTTGTGTTGGCAGTTTTGTTGATCAGGCTTCAATGCCATGACAGAGTCTGTTGCAGACACAGTTGATGAGCTTGTTTCTCCAGTCAGTTGTCCGAATGGCGCGAAGTGTGTTTTCATGTTTCAAATCATGTTCTGAAATGGCAGCAACGGTATGAGAACCAGTAACATTCTTGAGCAATACGGCTTTCCTCAGTACGAAGTCCTCCGGTCGATCCACAGTGCTGTCAGACTCCGTATGCTCATGGGGAAAATGTCAGTCGCGAAGCTAATAGCAAGGACGCTACTAGTAGCTTAGTAGCTAAGCTTAGCTTAGCTTTGTACGTTTTGAACAATACTGTGTAACGTCTGAAAAATAGCATGTAGCAGGGCTCGACCAGTCGATTGGTCAAGGCCAAAGAATTCCATTATCAATGTGTTGTGAAGCTAATCATTAAGGATTAGGCACAATTTTGGAATTGGCGGTTTGCCTTCAAAATAAAAGTCCCTATTTTGAAAGTGATGCAGAAGGTTACAATTGGTGGAAACATGCCATATTTAGACTTGATAATGTTAAACAAGGTTTGAATGTGAAGCAATGAAATGGGGTATCGGTGACACCCACAGAACACAACTGTGAAGAGTTTACGCAAATATTAGCGTTGTAGCTTTTTATCGCGGGACTGTGACTGTGGGAAATCACCTCCCCAGTCAGCCAATTGAGTGTATTGACATTCATATTGCACTGTACAGCTTTACCTAAGGATTGAGGATAAATGAAATGGGGTGTCAGTCTACTCAATACACAAGATATTTTTTCCCCCCCAATGTCCTCAGAGTTATCAGACTTCAAAACATCCACGCAGTATTGTTTTTCCTCTGGAATAGTGTTAAATACAAACGTGCGCTGAATACAACAGGTGTAGGTAGACCTTACAGGGAAATGCTGAATACAACAGGTATAGTAGACCTTACAGTGAAATGCTGAATAGAACAGGTGTAGTAGACCTTACAGTGAAATGCTGAATACAACAGGTGTAGTAGACCTTACAGTGAAATGCTGAATAGAACAGGTGTAGTAGACCTTACAGTGAAATGCTGAATACAACAGGTGTAGTAGACCTTACAGTGAAATGCTGAATAGAACAGGTGTAGTAGACCTTACAGTGAAATGCTGAATACAACAGGTGTAGTAGACCTTACAGGGAAATGCTGAATACAACAGGTATAGTAGACCTTACAGTGAAATGCTGAATAGAACAGGTGTAGTAGACCTTACAGTGAAATGCTGAATACAACAGGTGTAGTAGACCTTACAGTGAAATGCTGAATACAACAGGTGTAGTAGACCTTACAGGGAAATGCTGAATACAACAGGTATAGTAGACCTTACAGTGAAATGCTGAATACAACAGGTATAGTAGACCTTACAGTGAAATGCTGAATACAACAGGTGTAGTAGACCTCACAGTGAAATGCTGAATACAACAGGTGTAGTAGACCTTACAGTGAAATGCTGAATACAACAGGTGTAGTAGACCTTACAGTGAAATGCTGAATACAACAGGTGTAGTAGACCTTACAGTGAAATGCTGAATACAACAGGTGTAGTAGACCTCACAGTGAAATGCTGAATACAACAGGTGTAGTAGACCTCACAGTGAAATGCTGAATACAACAGGTGTAGTAGACCTCACAGTAAAATGCTGAATACAACAGGTGTAGTAGACCTCACAGTGAAATGCTGAATACAACAGGTGTAGTAGACCTTACAGTGAAATGCTGAATACAACAGGTGTAGTAGACCTCACAGTAAAATGCTGAATACAACAGGTGTAGTAGACCTCACAGTAAAATGCTGAATACAACAGGTGTAGTAGACCTCACAGTAAAATGCTGAATACAACAGGTGTAGTAGACCTCACAGTGAAATGCTGAATACAACAGGTGTAGTAGACCTCACAGTAAAATGCTGAATACAACAGGTGTAGTAGACCTCACAGTGAAATGCTGAATACAACAGGTGTAGTAGACCTCACAGTAAAATGCTGAATACAACAGGTGTAGTAGACCTTACAGTGAAATGCTGAATACAACAGGTGTAGTAGACCTTACAGTGAAATGCTGAATACAACAGGTGTAGTAGACCTCACAGTGAAATGCTGAATACAACAGGTGTAGTAGACCTTACAGTGAAATGCTGAATACAACAGGTGTAGTAGACCTTATAGTGAAATGCTGAATACAACAGGTGTAGTAGACCTTACAGTGAAATGCTGAATACAACAGGTGTAGTAGACCTTATAGTGAAATGCTGAATACAACAGGTGTAGTAGACCTTATAGTGAAATGCTGAATACAACAGGTGTAGTAGACCTTATAGTGAAATGCTGAATACAACAGGTGTAGTAGACCTCACAGTGAAATGCTGAATACAACAGGTGTAGTAGACCTTATAGTGAAATGCTGAATACAACAGGTGTAGTAGACCTCACAGTGAAATGCTGAATACAACAGGTGTAGTAGACCTTATAGTGAAATGCTGAATACAACAGGTGTAGTAGACCTTATAGTGAAATGCTGAATACAGCAGGTGTAGTAGACCTTATAGTGAAATGCTGAATACAGCAGGTGTAGTAGACCTTACAGTGAAATGCTGAATACAACAGGTGTAGTAGACCTTACAGTGAAATGCTGAATACAACAGGTGTAGTAGACCTTACAGTGAAATGCTGAATACAACAGGTGTAGTAGACCTTACAGTGAAATGCTGAATACAACAGGTGTAGTAGACCTCACAGTGAAATGCTGAATACAACAGGTGTAGTAGACCTCACAGTGAAATGCTGAATACAACAGGTGTAGTAGACCTTATAGTGAAATGCTGAATACAACAGGTGTAGTAGACCTTACAGTGAAATGCTGAATACAACAGGTGTAGTAGACCTTACAGTGAAATGCTGAATACAACAGGTGTAGTAGACCTCACAGTGAAATGCTGAATACAACAGGTGTAGTAGACCTTACAGTGAAATGCTGAATACAACAGGTGTAGTAGACCTTATAGTGAAATGCTGAATACAACAGGTGTAGTAGACCTTACAGTGAAATGCTGAATACAACAGGTGTAGTAGACCTTATAGTGAAATGCTGAATACAACAGGTGTAGTAGACCTTACAGTGAAATGCTGAATACAACAGGTGTAGTAGACCTTATAGTGAAATGCGGAATACAACAGGTGTAGTAGACCTTACAGTGAAATGCTGAATACAACAGGTGTAGTAGACCTCACAGTGAAATGCTGAATACAACAGGTGTAGTAGACCTTACAGTGAAATGCTGAATACAACAGGTGTAGTAGACCTTATAGTGAAATGCTGAATACAACAGGTGTAGTAGACCTTACAGTGAAATGCTGAATACAACAGGTGTAGTAGACCTCACAGTGAAATGCTGAATACAACAGGTGTAGTAGACCTTACAGTGAAATGCTGAATACAACAGGTGTAGTAGACCTTACAGTGAAATGCTGAATACAACAGGTGTAGTAGACCTCACAGTGAAATGCTGAATACAACAGGTGTAGTAGACCTCACAGTGAAATGCTGAATACAACAGGTGTAGTAGACCTCACAGTGAAATGCTGAATACAACAGGTGTAGTAGACCTTACAGGGAAATGCTGAATACAACAGGTGTAGTAGACCTCACAGTGAAATGCTGAATACAACAGGTGTAGTAGACCTTACAGTGAACTGCTGAATACAACAGGTGTAGTAGACCTTACAGTGAAATGCTGAATACAACAGGTGTAGTAGATCTTACAGTGAAATGCTGAATACAACAGGTGTAGTAGACCTTACAGTGAAATGCTGAATACAACAGGTGTAGTAGACCTTACAGTGAAATGCTGAATACAACAGGTGTAGTAGACCTCACAGTGAAATGCTGAATACAACAGGTGTAGTAGACCTTACAGGGAAATGCTGAATACAACAGGTGTAGTAGACCTCACAGTGAAATGCTGAATACAACAGGTGTAGTAGACCTTACAGTGAACTGCTGAATACAACAGGTGTAGTAGACCTTACAGTGAAATGCTGAATACAACAGGTGTAGGTAGACCTTACAGTGAAATGTTTACTTACAGGCTCTAACCAATAGTGCAGAAAAAGCTATTAGGTGAACAATAGGTAAGTAAAGAAATAAAACAACAGTAAAAAGACAGGCTATATACACAGTAGAGAGGCTATAAAAGTAGCAAGGCTACATACAGACACCAGTTAGTCAGGCTGAGGTAGTATGTACATGTAGATATGGTTAAAGTGACTATGCATATATGATGAACAGAGAGTAGCAGCAGCATTAAAGAGGGTGTTGGCGGGTGGTGGGACACAATGCAGATAGCCCAGTTAGCCAATGTGCAGGAGCACTGGTTGGTCAGGCCAATTGAGGTAGTATGTACATGAGTGCATGAGTGTTAAAGAGGCTATGCATATAAGATAAACAGAGAGTAGAAGAGGGGGTGGGGGGGGACACACACACAATGCAAATAGTCAGGGTAACCATAGGTTACCTGTTCAGGAGTCTTATGTCTTGGGGGTAAAAACTGTTGTAGTCTTTTTATCCTGGACTTGGCACTCCGGTACCGCTTGCCATGCGGTAGAAGAGAGAACAGTCTATGACTGGGGTGGCTGGGGTCTCTGTCAATCTTTAGGGCCTTCCTCTGACACCGCCTGGTATAGAGGTCCTGGATGGCAGGAAGCTTGGCCCCAGTGAAGTACTGGGCTGTACGCACTACCCTCTGTAGTGCCTTGCGGTCGGAGGCCGAGCAGTTGATATACCAGGCAGTGATGCAACCAGTCACGATGCTTTCTGTTGCAGCTGTAGAACCTTTTGAGGATCTGAGGACCCAAATCTTTCCAGTCTCCTGACGGGGAATAGGTTTTGTCGTACCCTCTTCACGACTGCCTTGGTGTGTTTGGACCATTCTAGTTTGGTTGTTGATGTGGACACCAAGGAACTTGAAGCTCTCAACTTGCTCTCAACTACAGCCCCGCCGATGAGAATGGGGGGGGGGCGCTTATGCTATAAACTAATAAGTATTTTACCTAAGTATGAAAATAACCTAGGATAACAATAAATGTGGCTCAATTCAGTTGTTTCAGAGTCCCGCAATAAGAGCTACAACACTAATGTTCTCTGGGTGTCACGGAGTAGACTGAAACCCCAATGTCATTGATCCACAATCCATAGGTAATCCATAGGTAAGGCTGTCCAGTGAAATAAGGATGCCCCCCAATGCCATTCTAAAGTCTAATACATCCAGTGAGATTTCAACAGATTTTTGTCATATTAACAAATAATTGTATTTTATTGATTTTTATATAACAACATTCCAACCTCGTTTAGCGTGATCTATTAAAAATGGCATAATTCTACTATTTGAATTGATTTGCATATCTGTCAATGACGTACTTTTATTTTGAAGGCTAACCGCAAAGTCCACGATTGTGGCTAATCCTTGTTGTGGCTAGCTTCACATAGATGGGGACCGACCACCATTAATCAAATAAGAACTGTCCTATAAATCAGGGTTATTTTAGATGATGACAGCTAGCTAGATAGTTAGCTACTATAGCAGATTGTCGTTTTGTTATGTTTTTGAGGAAGAACATTGTTTGCATCCATGAGCTAGCTAGCTTATTTTTTAATGACCAGCACTGTAGGTGACGAGACAACTTTACCAGCATCATAGCATACGTAGCTATGAATCGTTGTGACATACGAAGTACGAGTGATTTGTGTAATAACTAGGTGAAAAATGTAAGAACGTGTTAAATTATCATGTGACGTGGAGTCATATTCAGGTTCTGATTGGTCAAGGAAGTCCGTTAAGAACAAATTCTAATTTACAATGACGGCCCGGACAGCGCTGGGCCAATTGTGTGCCGCCCTATGTGACTCCCAATCACCGGGGCCGGATACGATACAGCCTGGATTCGAACCAGGGACTGTAGTGACGCCTCTTGCATTGAGATGCAGTGCCTTAGACCGCTGCGTCCATGTGTGTGTTAACTATTTAACTGTACTAGAATGCTTAAAAGGCCCAAAAAAAAATAAATATGTAATTTCGGTATCAGCCAAAAATGTCATATTGGTGCATCACTAATATATAACATTCTTAATGAGACTTTTAAAAAATAATGGATGTTGACTTAGGCAAGAGGCCTATTAGTTTATAGCATATCAAACTGTTGCCAAAACTAAAATAAGTGTGAAAATAACCTAAATTAGTGCAACAACAAAAAAAGGGTAAGAGAAATACTGTCATATATCAGCCATGTTTTGGATAAGGGCAGTGGGACAATGTCATCCCAGACATCACCCAACCCTTCAGCGGAGTGTATTTGGCTAAGTGCAGCAGTTGTGTGAATCGGGTTGTGAAACCGAATGTGTTATGATAGGAAGTATCTGCGCTGCAGTTGGCTTCAGCTCGTGTGTGTGTGTGTGTGTGTGTGTGTGTGTGTGTGTGTGTGTGTGTGTGGAGATAACACAGCAACGTGTTCGTCTTGCCAACATCAGATTATGGGTAAGAGCAGCATTGTTCTTGTTCTAACATGCAAAAAAAAAGTGTGTTTCTGTCCCCCTCCCCTCTCGTTCTGTCCCTCTCCCCTCTCGTTCTGTCCCTCTCCCCTCTCGTTCTGTCCCTCTCCCCTCTCGTTCTGTCCCCCTCCTCTCTCGGTCTGTCCCCCCTCCTCTCTCGGTCTGTCCCCCCTCCTCTCTCGGTCTGTCCCCCCTCCTCTCTCGGTCTGTCCCCCCTCCTCTCTCGGTCTGTCCCCCCTCCTCTCTCGGTCTGTCCCCCCTCCTCTCTCGGTCTGTCCCCCCTCCTCTCTCGTTCTGTCCCCCCTCCTCTCTCGGTCTGTCCCCCCTCCTCTCTCGTTCTGTCCCCCCTCCTCTCTCGTTCTGTCCCCCCTCCTCTCTCGTTCTGTCCCCCCTCCTCTCTCGTTCTGTCCCCCCTCCTCTCTCGTTCTGTCCCCCCTCCTCTCTCGTTCTGTCCCCCCTCCTCTCTCGTTCTGTCCCCCTCCTCTCTCGTTCTGTCCCCCTCCTCTCTCGTTCTGTCCCCCTCCTCTCTCGGTCTGTCCCCCCTCCTCTCTCGGTCTGTCCCCCCTCCTCTCTCGGTCTGTCCCCCCTCCTCTCTCGGTCTGTACCCCCTCCTCTCTCGTTCTGTACCCCCTCCTCTCTCGTTCTGTCCCCCCTCCTCTCTCGTTCTGTCCCCCCTCCTCTCTCGGTCTGTCCCCCCTCCTCTCTCGTTCTGTCCCCCCTCCCCTCTCGTTCTGTCCCCCCTCCCCTCTCGTTCTGTCCCCCCTCCCCTCTCGTTCTGTCCCCCCTCCCCTCTCGTTCTGTCCCCCCTCCTCTCTCGGTCTGTCCCCCCTCCTCTCTCGGTCTGTCCCCCCTCCTCTCTCGGTCTGTCCCCCCTCCTCTCTCGGTCTGTCCCCCCTCCTCTCTCGGTCTGTCCCCCCTCCTCTCTCGGTCTGTCCCCCCTCCTCTCTCGGTCTGTCCCCCCTCCTCTCTCGGTCTGTCCCCCCTCCTCTCTCGGTCTGTCCCCCTCCTCTCTCTGAGGTGTGTGAGAGAGAGCTCTACCTCAGCTGTGTTAACGACTGCTTGCCATGCGGTGTTGACTAGATAACCATGTACTTCGAAGGGCATGATTAGTTGAATCAGGTTTGTTGTTGCTTGGTTAGAACACAACCCTGCACCCACGCCGGTCCTCTGTGGATAAGAAGCCATGCAACAACGACCAGACCATAACACCACACTGGTCCTCTGGATAAGAAGCCATGCAACAATGACCAGACCATAACACCACACCGGTCCTCTGTAGATAAGAAGCCATGCAACAATGACCAGACCATAACACCACACTGGTCCTCTGGATAAGAAGCCATGCAACAATGACCAGACCATAACACCACACTGGTCCTCTATGGATAAGAAGCCATGCAACAACGACCAGACCATAACACCACTCTGGTCCTCTGGATAAGAAGCCATGCAACAATGACCAGACCATAACACCACACTGGCCCTCTGTAGATAAGAAGCCATGCAACAATGACCAGACCATAACACCACACTGGTCCTCTGGATAAGAAGCCATGCAACAATGACCAGACCATAACACCACACTGGTCCTCTGTAGATAAGAAGCCATGCAACAATGACCAGACCATAACACCACACTGGTCCTCTGGATAAGTATAAGTATCTTCTCCCTGATTTGTTATGATCGTGTCCCTCACTTGTCAGCCAGCATCGTGTCCCTCACTTGTCAGCCAGCATCGTGACCCTCACTTGTCAGCCAGCATCGTGTCCCTCACTTGTCAGCCAGCATCGTGTCCCTCACTTGTCAGCCAGCATCGTGTCCCTCACTTGTAGGTATTATCTCGATGATATCCTTCAACCCTGATCGTGTTCTTCTCTCTGCATCGATGACTACCTGTCCACTCCAGAGGTCTTGGAATACAGAGGTTTCTAATTGTTTCTCATCTTGGTAAAGACACCATGGACACCTCTCCAACATAATCCAGGTTGAATCAGGAATTCCCCAGGGCAGCTGTCTAGGCCCCTTACTTTAAAAATAATCTTCACTAACGACATGCCACTGGCCTTGAATAAAGCAATTGTGTCTATGTATGCGGATGACTCAACACTATACACGTCAGCTACTACAGCAACTGAAATGACTGCAAACTTAACAAAGAACTGCTGTTTCAGAATGGGTGGCATGGAAGGGTCTGAATGTAAGGCATTTTTTGTATACATTTGCAAACATTTCTAAACCTATTTTAGCTTTGTCATGATGGTGTTTTGTATAGATTAATGAGAAACATTTAATTTAATCAATTTTGTAAGAAGGCTGTAACGTAACAAAATGTGGAAAAAAAGTGATGGGGTCTGAATACTTTCCGAATGCACTGTATTAATTATGCTGGACCCCAGGAAGAGTAGCTGCTGCCTTGGCAGGAACTAATGGGGATCCATAATAAACCCCAGGAAGAGTAGCTGCTGCCTCGGCAGGAACAAATGGGGATCCATAATAAACCACAGGAAGAGTAGCTGCTGCATTAGCAGGAACTAATGGCGATCCATAATAAACCCCAGGAAGAGTAGCTGCTGCCTTGACAGGAACTAATGGGGATCCATAATAAACCCCAGGAAGAGTAGCTGCTGCCTTGACAGGAACTAATGGGGATCCATAATAAACCCCAGGAAGAGTAGCTGCTGCCTTGACAGGAACTAATGGGGATCCATAATAAACCCCAGGAAGAGTAGCTGCTGCCTTGACAGGAACTAATGGGGATCCATAATAAACCCCAGGAAGAGTAGCTGCTGCCTTGACAGGAACTAATGGGGATCCATAATAAACCCCAGGAAGAGTAGCTGCTGCCTTGGCAGGAACTAATGGGGATCCATAATAAACCCCAGGAAGAGTAGCTGCTGCCTTGGCAGGAACTAATGGGGATCCATAATAAACCACAGGAAGAGTAGCTGCTGCCTTGGCAGGAACTAGTGGGGATCCATAATAAACCCCAGGAAGAGTAGCTGCTGCCTTGACAGGAACTAACGGGGATCCATAATAAACCCCAGGAAGAGTAGCTGCTGCCTTGACAGGAACTAATGGGGATCCATAATAAACCCCAGGAAGAGTAGCTGCTGCCTTGGCAGGAACTAATGGAGATCCATAATAAACCCCAGGAAGAGTAGCTGCTGCCTTGGCAGGAACTCATGGGGATCCATAATAAACCCCAGGAAGAGTAGCTGCTGCCTTGGCAGGAACTAATGGGGATCCATAATAAACCCCAGGAAGAGTAGCTGCTGCCTTGGCAGGAACTAATGGGGATCCATAATAAACCCCAGGAAGAGTAGCTGCTGCCTTGACAGGAACTAATGGGGATCCATAATAAACCCCAGGAAGAGTAGCTGCTACCTTGACAGGAACTCATGGGGATCCATAATAAACCCCAGGAAGAGTAGCTGCTGCCTTGACAGGAACTAACGGGGATCCATAATAAACCCCAGGAAGAGTAGCTGCTGCCTTGGCAGGAACTCATGGGGATCCATAATAAACCCCAGGAAGAGTAGCTGCTGCCTTGGCAGGAACTAATGGGGATCCATAATAAACCCCAGGAAGAGTAGCTGCTGCCTTGACAGGAACTAATGGGGATCCATAATAAACCCCAGGAAGAGTAGCTGCTACCTTGACAGGAACTCATGGGGATCCATAATAAATACAAACAGCAGAGAATCCCCTCCTGGATCAAGAGCCTTGCTGTCTAACTGAGTAGTATTTTTTAGTTACTTGTTTAACTTTATGACCTTGTCTGTCCTGAAAAATAGTTTTGGAGACCGTATAATATATTCTCTATGCTCTCGTTAGCATTCTCTATGGGATTTTACATGTAATTGTTAGCATTGCTAACCTTCAGATTACAGAAGACCAGACCAGTAGGGTTTGATACCGCCCAGGCCAACACTTGGACTGCTGTCCTGTCATGTCGTCAGGTGACGCAAAGAGGGACTTAGGAAAATTCACGGGCGGGACGACTGGCCCGTCAATGTACAACAGCGAGGAGCTCAAAAGTAGAGGAGAAATTTTACTTCATCCCTACTATGTATCTGTGAGAGGTATTGACCTGCTGAATGCACCGAGATGTCTGTTTTTCAGGCTACTGGCACACAGCTCAGACACCCATGCATACCCAACAAGACGTATCACAAGAGGTCTCTTCACAGTCCCCAAGTCCAGAACAAACTATGGGGGGTGCACAGTATTACATAGAGCCATGACTACATGGAACTCTATTCCACAGTACTACATAGTGCCATGACTACATGGAACTCTATTCCACAGTACTACATAGAGCCATGACTACATGGAACTCTATTCCACAGTACTAAGAGCCATGACTACATGGAACTCTATTCCACAGTACTACATAGAGCCATGGCTACATGGAACTCTATTCCACAGTACTACATAGAGCCATGACTACATGGAACTCTATTCCACAGTACTACATAGAGCCATGACTACATGGAACTCTATTCCACAGTACTACAGAGAGACATGACTACATGGAACTCTATTCCACATCAAGTAACTAATACAAGCAGTAGAATCAGATAATATAAAGCAGATGAAAAATACACCTTATGGAACAGTGGGGACTGTGAAGAGACACACACACATGTTAACATACACACTAAACACACACGTACAAATGGATTTTGTGTTGTAGAGTAGTGGCCTGAGAGACTTAATGTGTTGTAAAATCTGGTGTGTTTTAAAATGGTTTTTAACATTGTATATATCTGCCTTTACCCCTGGAGGAGTAGCTGCAGCTATTGGGGATCCATAATAAACACTACAGCCATAATACAAAGCCCGGGATCCATAATATAGAAGCCTGGGATCCGTAATATAGAAGCCTGGGATCCGTAATATAGAAGCCTGGGATCCGTAATGTAGAAGCCTGGGATCCGTAATATAGAAGCCTGGGATCCGTAATGTAGAAGCCTGTAAGAGTCACTGACTTCATATCAGTCCTGTACTGTACACGATACAATACATTTCTAGGTGAGTGAGCTGTACTGCTCTGTAACATAACTAGTCCACTTCCTCCCTTCTATATATATATATATACACACACACACACACACACTCTGTAACGTAGCCCTCACCCACACACTCATCTCTCGTGTAAGGCCCCAGTAAAGACCTCAGCAGCACGTGCAGTACCACATGGTCTGGTCGGTGCAACACCACAAATACACTCCTGCTTTTAGTTTTTTCTTTCTATTTGTCTGTTGTGCTAGTGGAAAACACGCCTGGTTCCTCTCTAGGTTTCTTCCTCGGTTCCTGCCTTTTCTAGGGAGTTTTTCCTTGCCACCGTGCTTCTACACCTGCATTGCTTGCTGTTTGGGGTTTTAGGCTGGGTTTCTGTACAGCACTTTGAGATATCAGCTGATGTAAAAATTAAAAAAAATATAAAAAAAACATTTTTTTTTAAAGGGCTTTATCCTTGGGACGTTCCTATCCCATTTGAAGTTTAAATTTAAAGACGCTATAATTCTAATCGTTTCAAGTTTATAGGACAAAACAAGCAAGTATAGTGTAGCTAGTCATTGTACCATCTAAACCGCTGTGAAATATATATTGTTTTTATAACCAAAAATGTAGTATTTTTTTTTTTCAGCTGTTTTTGAAGTTGAAACCGAAAGTCAGTCAATGAATATGTATCAATGCATAGGACAACACATGACCATAGACTTAGGTGTGTGGGTGGGTGGGTGGGTGAGGGAGATTTCCCTGTGAGAGTGAGAGAGCCCCTAACCTAATGAATCACACTGTATTTCTCTACATGTCACAGTAATGCCACTTTCAACAGTTGTGGAAATTTCCACGTGAACCGTGTAGCAATGCATACAAGGTGGTATCGGCCAATGAGCTTTCTGTTTTTTTTTTTTTTAACCACTTTTACAGAATACATTACCCTCTGATCTCTCGCAGTTATTTTTCATGGTTTTGTAATTGTCGGACCCCAGGAAGTTTGAATAAAATACAATTGAAATGTTTCATTTTGGAGGCGACGTGTTTGGCTCAATTGTAGGCTCTTAAGTTTAAGCGTCATCATATTGGTATGGGGGTAGGGGGGGGGGATATGTCTTAAGTGAATGACTTGAAATTCTCACCATGGCCTCCTGTGTTGTTGTAGGAGCATAATGAACGCTCTGAGCCGTAGCTGTCATAGCTCATCGCACAACTAACATGACAAACAGTATATACAGATGAAGTTGGAAGTTTACATACTTAGGTTGGAGTCATTAAAACTCGTTTTTCCAACCACTCCACAAATTTCTTGTTAACAAACTATATTTTTGGCAAGTCGGTTAGGACATCTACTTTGTGCATGACACAAGCCATTTTTCCAACAATTGTTTACAGACAGATTGTTCCACTTATAATTCACTGTATCACAATTCCAGTGGTCAGAAGTTTACATACACTAAGTTGACTGTGCCTTTAAACAGCTTGGAAAATTCCAGAAAATTATGTCATGGCTTTAGAAGCTTCTGATAGGCTAATTGAGATCATTTGAGAATTGTCGATTGTTCTCTTCCTGTGCATTATAGGAGCATGATTATCCCGTAGCTAGTCACGCGGCTAACCTAACATAACATATAACATGTAGTGTTGATGTTCTCTTCATAACATGTCTTCTGTTGTAGGAGCATGATGAGCGTGCTGGGCCGTAGCTGTCGTAGCTAGTCACACGGTGGGTGGGAGGGGAGGGAGACCATCCGCACCACCAGCAACACTGCACCATGGCGAAACCCGGGGCCGACAGAGATGGATCCATGGTGGACAAACCGACTGGGAAGAAGGTACACTTATACACACAGTATATATTCTACACCCGCCCGGCACGATCTGGTCTAGAAACAACCCCTAGCTTCTCTTGATCTCTTTTGGCACGTATGTCCTAGCCCCCTGGGAACAATATACGGTATACAGTTTCTGGGTTAGCAAGTAGTCCATGGTCAGATCTACAAGATGTTAAGCAGAGCATGTGATCGGTCTCTGACAACAAAAAAAAAAAATGGCAGACCAAGAGTCGTCTGTTCTTTAGACCAATCTAAAAAATAAAATAAACTGGTATTTTTCCATATATAGCCACACACCCTATGTGTTAATAAATCAACTATATGTTGGCTACTGAGCCTGTCTGATGCTGATATTACAGATGAAGACACAAATTATTAAAGATGGAGCCAGAGATCAATATAGCCTAACGAGAAGAAAATAAGATTCTAGCACTTTGCTCCTGAACTTGCCAGTAATAGGCTACACCAGTAATAGGCTACACCAGTAATAGGACTACACCAGTAATAGGCTACACCAGTAATAGGCTACACCAGTAATAGGCTACACCGGTAATAGGACTACACCAGTAATAGGCTACACCAGTAATAGGCTACACCAGTAATAGGCTACACCAGTAATAGGCTACACCAGTAATAGGCTACACCAGTAATAGGCTACACCAGTAATAGGCTACACCGGTAATAGGACTACACCAGTAATAGGCTACACCAGTAATAGGCTACACCAGTAATAGGCTACACCGGTAATAGGACTACACCAGTAATAGGCTACACCAGTAATAGGCTACACCAGTAATAGGCTACACCGGTAATAGGACTACACCAGTAATAGGCTACACCAGTAATAGGCTACACCAGTAATAGGCTACACCGGTAATAGGACTACACCAGTAATAGGCTACACCAGTAATAGGCTACACCAGTAATAGGCTACACCGGTAATAGGACTACACCAGTAATAGGCTACACCAGTAATAGGCTACACCGGTAATAGGCTACACCACTGGTCGGTACCGGTAATAGGCTACACCACCGGTCGGTACCGGTAATAGGCTACACCACTGGTCGGTACCAGTAATAGGCTACACCGGTAATAGGCTACACCAGTAATAGGCTACACCACCGGTCGGTACCGGTAATAGGCTGCACCACTGGTCAGTACCAGTAATAGGCTACACCGGTAATAGGCTACACCACTGGTCGGTACCGGTAATAGGCTACACCACCGGTCAGTACCGGTAATAGGCTGCACCGGTAATAGGCTACACCACTGGTCAGTCCCAGTAATAGGCTGCACCGGTAATAGGCTACACCACTGGTCGGCACCGGTAATAGGCTACACCGGTAATAGGCTGCACCGTTAATAGGCTACACCACCGGTTGGTACCAGTAATAGGCTGCACCGGTAATAGGCTGCACCGCTGGTCGGCACCGGTAATAGGGCTGCACCGGTAATAGGCTGCACCGGTAATAGGCTACACCACTGGTCAGTCCCAGTAATAGGCTGCACCGGTAATAGGCTGCACCGGTAATAGGGCTGCACCGGTAATAGGCTGCACCGGTAATAGGCTACACCACTGGTCAGTCCCAGTAATAGGCTGCACCGGTAATAGGCTGCACCGGTAATAGGGCTGCACCGGTAATAGGGCTGCACCGGTAATAGGCTGCACCGGTAATAGGCTACACCACTGGTCAGTCCCAGTAATAGGCTGCACCGGTAATAGGCTACACCACTGGTCAGTCCCAGTAATAGGCTGCACCGGTAATAGGCTGCACCGCTGGTCGGCACCGGTAATAGGGCTGCACCGGTAATAGGCTACACCACCGGTTGGTACCAGTAATAGGGCTGCACCGGTAATAGGCTGCACCGGTAATAGGCTGCACCGGTAATAGGCTACACCACCGGTTGGTACCAGTAATAGGGCTGCACCGGTAATAGGCTGCACCGGTAATAGGCTGCACCGCTGGTCGGCACCGGTAATAGGGCTACACCGGTAATAGGGCTACACCGGTAATAGGGCTACACCGGTAATAGGGCTACACCGGTAATAGGGCTACACCGGTAATAGGCTACACCGGTAATAGGCTGCACCGGTAATAGGCTGCACCGGTAATAGGGCTACACCGGTAATAGGACTACACCGGTAATAGGCTACACCGGTAATAGGGCTACACCGGTAATAGGCTACACCGGTAATAGGGCTACACCGGTAATAGGGCTACACCGGCGGGGGGCGACCCTTTTTCCATTTTAAGTGCAAAGTTATCTTAGCTATAATTTTCATATGCCTGTTTTCGTGGAAGAGTTTCATATAATTTATAAGTCTTCATATGACATTGATTTTGAGATATGGTTAATCAACATTTATATCTAAATAATAATGATACAACGCTTCCATTGGCAATATGTAAAAATAGGCTCCATGAAGCCAACAAATTAAAACATTGCAGCCTGCAGGTAGAAAATATCCGGGTTGTAAAAAATAAATATCCTTTTAGTCACTTTGGCTACACATGGCCTGTCTGTATCAACTTGGTCTGACCCAAAACTCATGTTAGCAAACTTGCAATATTGCATAAAATATTCTGGGCCCTCAGTTTCCAGCGCAGCTGTAAAATATTTGCGCGAAAGGATACTTAGTAAATCAGGTAGGCCTATTTAAAATAAATAAAACAATTAGGACGTTTGCTCCGGATCAGAACATGACATTTTTTTCCCCCCTCTTTCCATGCTGAGTGGTTATGGAAAGGGAGATGGCTGGAAAGATTTTCCAAATAGGCCACGATGAGGTTCTATTGTCATTCTCGGTGGATTTAAAAAACAGTGATGGTTTCTTCGTTTGAGGCGAAGAAACCATCACTGTGGAGCTTCTCAAAAGTCATGTCGAGTTAAGACGATCAGAAATAGTATAGTATCACATCCCCATAAGGACACACAGGCTGTAATTGATTTTGACCTTTTTATATATTAACATTTTCAAGGAGGTTTCTGTTTTTTGATAGAGTTATTTTGCCTAAAAACCTTTTCAGGCTTACCCGTAGAAAAATAAACTACGTCCCTGCCCAGCCTGGCAAGAGTGGCCTGCAGGGTGTTTAGTGTCCAAATCATATTGTATATGTCATATGTGCCGAATACAACAAGAATACAACCTTACCGTGAAGTTCCCACTGGCTCTGCAAGCACGGAGAGAGGGGTTTCTCAGCTGCTGGTATGTTTAATTAAAGTACTTTCACGTCTTACGGTTTGGTTTCAATATTTCAAAACCAAATGGTAGGTCCAGGTCGTCACGTAAATAGATTGATGTTGGTTAAATGGTGATTTAAAAAAAAATATATATATTTTTTTTTTATAAATGGAGCTCATTTGGAACGGCGGTTTTTATTTAAAAAAACATTTTTTAATTCTCGCCGGAGCACCACTCCCTGAACGATAAGCGAGATTTCCGACCCCTTCAACTCTGCTCACATACTCTGAAATGAAGATATCAGTGGAACTCATCTCGATAACTAAAGGATAAATGCATCCAACTCCAGACGACAACGAGAAACTACTCTTTTAACTAAGCCACTGAAATTCAATTGTACGGCAGAAATCAGCATTTTTTTTCAAAACCAACAGCATCAATAAAGCTGCGTTTTTAAACAATTTCACCCGAGTTTTTATATCGAAAGTTTTTTGTTGTTTGCTTTAATGTTTATTATATGGCACGGGCAACTCGTTTTTCATCACACAAATTTAATGCAAAAACATTCGGCAGAAAATATCTATTTTCATCCGATTGAAACAGAAGTGCAACGCTATTTGGCTGGCAGCCACACACGTTTATATTTATTTCACCTTTATTTCACCTTTATTTAACCTTTATTTAACCTTTATTTTACTAGGCAAGTCAGTCAAGAACAAATTCTTATTTTCAATGACGGGCCTAGGAACAGTGGGTTAACTGGTCTAGGAACAGTGGGTTAACTGGTCTGGGAACAGTGGGTTAACTGGTCTGGGAACAGTGGGGTTAACTGGTCTAGGGACAGTGGGTTAACTGGTCTAGGGACAGTGGGTTAACTGGTCTAGGGACAGTGGGTTAACTGGTCTAGGAACAGTGGGTTAAACTGGTCTAGGAACGGTGGGTTAACTGGTCTAGGGACAGTGGATTAACTGGTCTAGGAACAGTGGGGTTAACTGGTCTAGGAACAGTGGGGTTAACTGGTCTAGGGACAGTGGGTTAACTGGTCTAGGAACAGTGGGTTAACTGGTCTAGGAACAGTGGGTTAACTGGTCTAGGAACAGTGGGTTAACTGGCCTAGGAACAGTGGGTTAACTGGCCTAGGAACAGTGGGTTAACTGGTCTAGGAACAGTGGGTTAACTGGTCTAGGAACAGTAGGGTTAACTGGTCTAGGAACAGTAGGGTTAACTGGTCTAGGAACAGTAGGGTTAACTGGTCTAGGAACAGTAGGGTTAACTGGTCTAGGAACAGTGGGGTTAACTGGTCTAGGGACAGTGGGTTAACTGGTCTAGGGACAGTGGGTTAACTGGTCTAGGGACAGTGGGTTAACTGGTCTAGGAACAGTGGGTTAACTGGTCTAGGGACAGTGGGTTAACTGGTCTAGGGACAGTGGGTTAACTGGTCTAGGAACAGTGGGTTAACTGGTCTAGGAACAGTAGGGTTAACTGGTCTAGGAACAGTGGGGTTAACTGGTCTAGGGACAGTGGGTTAACTGGTCTAGGGACAGTGGGTTAACTGGTCTAGGGACAGTGGGTTAACTGGTCTAGGAACAGTGGGTTAACTGGTCTAGGAACAGTGGGTTAACTGGTCTAGGAACAGTGGGTTAACTGGTCTAGGGACAGTGGGTTAACTGGTCTAGGGACAGTGGGTTAACTGGTCTAGGGACAGTGGGTTAACTGGTCTAGGGACAGTGGGTTAACTGGTCTAGGGACAGTGGGTTAACTGGTCTAGGGACAGTGGGTTAACTGGTCTAAGGACAGTGGGTTAACTGGTCTAGGGACAGTGGGTTAACTGGTCTAGGGGTTAACTGGTCTAGGGGTTAACTGGTCTAGGGGTTAACTGGTCTAGGGGTTAACTGGTCTAGGGGTTAACTGGTCTAGGGGTTAACTGGTCTAGGGGTTAACTGGTCTAGGGACAGTGGGTTAACTGGTCTAGGGACAGTGGGTTAACTGGTCTAGGGACAGTGGGTTAACTGGTCTAGGGACAGTGGGTTAACGGCCTTGTTCAGGGAGCAGAACAACAGATTTTTACCTTGTTAGCTCGGAGGATCCGTTCTTACAACCTTCCGGTGACTAGTCCAACGCTCTAAACCACTAGGCTACGCTGCCGCCCCTCCCCTCTAACCACTAGGCTACGCTGCCGCCCCGAGGTAAAGTAAATTAGCTTACGATGAAAAGCGCAAGTCATTTTTCTGCATGAACGATGCATGGCCATCAGGTTCCTTATGGTTCTAGATGGAATGTAGCCAGCTACATTTTCCTCGCGTTTTGCTTGCCGTTAATCTATATCTACTGGAGAAAGGCAACCGTTGCCTCTTCCTCTCTGCCATGGGAGAGGAAGAGTGCCGTTCGTGTGTCCTGAAGACGATAGCAAAGATTTCTCATCCCAGTGGAGATGTGT
The DNA here is from genome assembly GCF_013265735.2 of Oncorhynchus mykiss. Taxonomy (NCBI): domain Eukaryota; kingdom Metazoa; phylum Chordata; class Actinopteri; order Salmoniformes; family Salmonidae; genus Oncorhynchus; species Oncorhynchus mykiss. The sequence continues at coordinate 87,966,154 of NC_048572.1, read as the reverse complement.
AACTGAAGCACAACATTTTGTCTGAAGCCGAGCAGAAATGTACAATAAGAACAGATCTAACACTTTAGATCTCCGTTTACGAAATGCAGTTAGATATTTATTCAGCGTTTAAAAAAAAAAAAAAAACATTTTTCTGCATGGGGAGAAAAAACCCCCCACTGAATTCTGCGTTATAATGTAACCCCTGTTGCAATTCACCCCCCCCCCCCCACCCCCTTTTTTTTTTTCCAGAGCAAAGATAAGATTTCCCTCTTCACCAAGACTCCGAAGCTTGACCGCAGTGAGTTTCTGGGGGGGAAGGAAGGGAAACCACCCAAGTCTATCATGAAACGCAAACTGTCCTTCACCGTGAGCCCTCCTCGCAACAAGGAGAGAGAATCAGACACAGGTACCAGCATCCCACGTCTCTCACATGGCTATTTCACAACTGTGTTTGTGTGTGTGTGGTGTGTGAGATGGTGATAGGGTATATTTAACAAAAAAAAACTTTTATGTACTTTTGTATTTGATTTGGATACAACAAATTGTGTCTTATAAAGGCCATGTGGGCTGGGCATCCATGCAGATGCATGATACTGTAATACAATCAATCATGTGCTGTACCTTCATAAATAAGAGTATATATCTAGTATAAGAGTATATATCTAGTATAAGAGTATATATCTAGTGTAAGAGTATATATCTAGTATAAGAGTATATATCTAGTATAAGAGTATATATCTAGTATATATCTAGTATAAGAGTATATATCTAGTATAAGAGTATATATCTAGTATAAGAGTATATATCTAGTATAAGAGTATATATCTAGTGTAAGAGTATATATCTAGTGTAAGAGTATATATCTAGTGTAAGAGTATATATCTAGTGTAAGAGTATATATCTAGTATAAGAGTATATATCTAGTGTAAGAGTATATATCTAGTGTAAGAGTATATATCTAGTATAAGAGTATATATCTAGTATAAGAGTATATCTATTATATATCTAGTATAATATTATATATCTAGTATAAGAGTATAAATCTAGCATATATCGAGTGTATGTCTAGTATAAGAGTATATATCTAGTATAAGAGTATATATCTAGTATAAGAGTATATATCTAGTATAAGAGTGTATACCTAGTATAAGAGGCCAACAAACCTGACTCCAGCTAACACCAGCTCTGTCAGGAGGAATGGGGCAAAATTCACCCAACTTATTGTGGGAAGCTTGTGGAAGGCTACCTGCAACGTTTTACCCAAGTTAAACCATTTAAAGGCAACGTGGGGCGGGGGGGGGCGTTGCCTTGTTCTTCTACAACACCAACATATTCAGCTTCTTGTTTTCACTTCTACTCAAATCTGGAACAGCCAGAGAGGTGTACTGAGGCAATAGTAGCACTGCTCATTGCCGGTATAATTATGCCTTCATCTGGTGTAATTGCCTTATACTTTCTGTGTTGAGCTTCCCTGTAACCAGTCTCTCTCTTTCTCTCACACACACACACACACACACACACACACACATCCCCTGTATCCAACCCATGGTTTGGATATTGAAACCCCTTATTGCAACTTTCCCAACAACACACACAGTGCTGCTCTTCTTTGAAGTCTATAAACAGTCATTTTCAGTCCGATCCTGGATCTGAAACAGGGTTGAAACTGGAGGTTGAATCTGTAATTACTAAGAAGGAAGGAGGGCCCTGGGTAAGGTGGCCTAAACAGGACAAACTTAGGCCTACACACTCGGTGAACCGTTACTCCGTCTCCTCCACGTTTCTAGCTCTGAATAAATGTTATACTGAATGTTCGCCCATAATCCCATGGAGTAAGCCCAGGCCCTAACCCTGTCCTTGTCCCTGACCCTGACCCTGTCCCTGACCCTAACCCTGACCCTAACCCTGACCCTGACCCTAACCCTGACCCTAACCCTGACCCTAACCCTGTCCTTGTCCCTGACCCTAACCCTGTCCCTGACCCTGACCCTGACCCTGACCCTAACCCTGACCCTAACCCTGACCCTAACCCTGACCCTAACCCTAACCCTGACCCTGACCCTAACCCTGACCCTGACCCTGACCCTAACCCTGACCCTGGCCCTGTCCCTGGTCTCCTCCCCATTTTAGCTCAGATGAAATGTATTGTGTCTACAATACATAAAAAAAACTATTGAGTAGAAGTTTGAGTTGCACTGTGACAATTCCTAAGTCTTTTGTTAAATCGTAAGTTAAGTCAAATCCTGGCTTCTGGTTCAAGCTGACGTGATGAATTGCATTTGAAAAGTATTCAGACCCCTTGTGTTTGTTTACAGTGCATTCAGAGAGTATTCAGACCCTATGACTTTATCCACATTTTGTTACGTTACAGCCTTATTCTGAAATGGATTACATCATTTTTTCCCCCCCCCCTCATCAATCGACACCCAATACAGCACAATGCATCTTGGTTTCATCAGACCAGCGACTCTTGTTTCTCATAAAGGACAGAGTCCTTTAGGTGCATTTTGGCAAACTCCAAGCTGGCTGTCATGTGCCTTTTACTGAGGAGTGGCTTCTGTCTGGCCACTCTACCATAAAGGCCTGATTGGTGGAGTGCTGCAGAGATGGATGTCCTTCTGGAAGGTTCTCCCATCTCCACAGAGGAACTCTGGATCTCTGTCAGAGTGACCAAGTTTTTGGTCACCTTCCTGACCAAGGCCCTTCTCCCCTGTTTGGCGGGGTGGGCAAACTTCTTCCATTTAAGAGTGATGAAGGCCACTGTGTTCTTGGGGACCTTCAATGCTGCAGAAATGTTTTAGTACCTTTCCCCAGATCTGTGCCTCGACGCAATCCTGTCTCGGAGCTCTACGGACAATTCCTTCGACCTCGTGGCTTGGTTTTAAATCAAATGTTATTTGTCACAGGCACCGAATACAACAGTGAATTGCTTACTTTAAAGCCCTTAACCAAAAATGCAGTAAAACGATAAAAAAGATAACGAAAAATTAATAAAATAAACAAGTTATTCAAGAGTGGCAGTAAAATTAGAATAGCGAGGCTATATACAGTGGGTACCGGTACAGAGTCTATGTGCGGGGGCACCGGTTAGTCGAGGTAATTGAGGTAATATGAACATGTAGGTGGAGTTATTAAAGTCACTATGTATAGATGACAACAACAGAGAGTAGCAGTGGTGTTAAATGGGGGGGGGGGGGGGGGGGGCAATGCAAATAGTCTGGGTAGCCATTTGGTTAGCTTTTCAGCAGTCTTATGGCTTGGGGGTAGAAGCTGTTTAGAAGCCTCGTGGACCTAGACTTGGTGCTCTGGTACCTCTTGCCGTGCTGTTGCAGAGAGAACAGTCGATGACTAGGGTGGCTGGAGTCTTTGACCATTTTTATGGCCTTCCTCTGACGCTGTGTGGTATAGAGGTCCTGGATGGCAGGAAGCTTGGCCCCAGTGATGTACTGGTCCATTCGCACTACCCTCTGTCGTGCCTTGCGGTCGGAGGCCGAGCAGTTGTCATACCAGGCAACTGGTCAGGATGCTCTCGATGGTGCAGCTGTAGAACCTTTTGAGGATCTGAGGAACCATGACAAATCTTTTCAGTCTCCTGAGGGGTATTAGGTTTTGATGTGCCCTCTCTCACAACTGTCTTGGTGTTCTTGAACCATGTTAGTTTGATGGTGATGTGGACGCTAAGGAACTTGAAGCTCTCAACCTGCTCCACAACAGCCCCGTTGATGAGAATGGGGGCGTGCTGAGTCCTTCTTTTCCTGTAGTCCACAATCATCTCCTTTGTCTTGATCACGTTGAGAGAGAGGTTGTTGTCCTGGCACCACACGGCCAGGTCTCTGACCACCTCCCTATAGGCTGTCTCATTGTTGTTGTTGGTGATCATGTTGTGTTGTCGGCAAACTTAATGATGGTGTTGGAGTTGTGCCTGGCCATGAGTGATGAGTCATGAGTGAACATGGTGAGGAGGCTGAGCACGCACCCCTGAGGAGCCCCCATGTTGAGGATCAGTGTGGTAGATGTGTTGTTACCTATCCTCACCACCTGGGGGCGCCCCCATCAGGAAGTCCAGGATCCAGTTGCAGAGGGAGGGATTCAGTCCCACGGTCCCTAGCATGGTGATGAGTTTGGAGGGGACTATGGTGTTGAACGCTGAGCTGTAGTCAATGAACAGCATTCTCACATAGGTGTTCCTTTTGTCCAGGTGTGAACTGGCAGTGTGGAGTGCAGTAGAGATTGCATCATCTGTGGATCTGTTGGGGCGGTATGCAAATTGGAGTGGGTCTAGGGTTTCTGGGATAATGGTGTTGAGGTGAGCCATGACCAGCCTTTCAAAGCACTTCATGGCTATGGACGTGAGTGATACGGGTCGGTGGTCATTTAGGCATGTTACCTTGGTGTTCTTGGGCACATGGACTATGGGACTATGGAGGTCTGCTTGAAACATGTTGGTATGACAGACTCAATCAGGGACATGTTGAAAATGTCAGTGAAGACACCTGCCAGTTGGTCGGAGTTTCTAGGTCACATCTTGACGTGAGCGTCTGAATTGAACAGCCTACGGAGGAGCTAGTTGTGTGCTTTTGGGTAGTGAAGCAAAGCAACAGCCCACTCCACCCTGGATCTTCCCTGTCTCCTGTAATGACTCATATGTTTTGAGGTGTGTGTGTGTGTGTGTGTGTGTGTGAGAGCGGCGTGCATTAATGCGTTGCTTTCCCCCTGCTCTCTCTCCCTCCCTCCTCCTCCTCCTCATCTCCCCTTCTCTTCCCTCTCTCCCTTCCTCTTTCCTCCATTCCTCTTCCCTCACTTCCTTCCTCTTCCTCTTACCCCCCCCCCCCCCCTCCCCCGCCCCGTGTCTCTGCTTTGCCCAGTAGATGAGTCAGACCCAGGCCAGTCCACTGAGTCCTGGGGAGAGTCTGAAGGGAGGTTAGTGACTCCCTGCAGGATGTGTTTAGCAGGTAACTGTCACTGCAGCCTGGGTCCTCGAGTCTACGTTATGCTGCTATGAAGTTAACACACACACACATGCACACACACATATACACATACACATACATGTGTTGTGTGTAGGTGTGTAGGTGTCTTGTAGTAACTGCAGCAACTCCATGTCATGTACCCAACACCCTCTGCCATGCTGTAAACACACACACTTGCAGTGGTCTTATAGTTTCCCTTGCATGCTACTATGCTGTCTTCCTACACTGTTATGTTAGTCCCCGTTTTACAGCCCTGTTATATTAGTCTAATCCCCGTTTTACAGCCCTACACTGTTATGTTAGTCCCCGTTTTACAGCCCTGTTATATTGGTCTAATCCCCGTTTTACAGCCCTACACTGTTATGTTAGTCTAATCCCGTCTTCCTACCCTGTTATGTTAGTCTAATCCCGTCTTCCTACCCTGTTATGTTAGTCTAATCCCGTCTTCCTATCCTGTTATGTTAGTCTAATCCCCATCTTCCTATCCTGTTATGTTAGTCTAATCCCAGTCTTCCTATCCTGTTATGTTAGTTTAATCCCAGTCTTCCTATCCTGTTATGTTAGTTCAATCCCAGTCTTCCTATCCTGTTATGTTAGTCTAATCCCAGTCTTCCTATCCTGTTATGTTAGTCTAATCCCAGTCTTCCTATCCTGTTATGTTAGTCTAATCCCAGTCTTCCTTTCCTGTTAGTCTAATCCCAGTCTTCCTATCCTGTTATGTTAGTCTAATCCCAGTCTTCCTATCCTGTTATGTTAGTCTAATCCCAGTCTTCCTATCCTGTTATGTTAGTCTAATCCCAGTCTTCCTATCCTGTTATGTTAGTCTAATCCCAGTCTTCCTATCCTGTTATGTTAGTCTAATCCCAGTCTTCCTATCCTGTTATGTTAGTCTAATCCCAGTCTTCCTATCCTGTTATGTTAGTCTAATCCCAGTCTTCCTACCCTGCAATGTTACACTCTAAACACTGTCTGCCTGCTCTCTAGAGCTCGCTAGCTCACCTCACGCATGTCTGTATGTTGGCTTGATGGTGTTATGAGCGATGCGTTGGTTTTACCAACCTTACACACTGTGCTGGCCCCCCTTTAAGAACGCTGTGCTCGCTAACCTTTTTTTTTGGGGGGGGGGGGGGGGGGGCGGCGTGTCGTGATCGAGAGGTACGGTGCAAAAAATGGGGGGGGCACATCTTATTGCATTACCCTTGTTGTTGATCATCTTGGATGCATCCCAAATGGCACTCTGTCTCCTATATTGTGTGCTCTTTTTGACTAGGGTCCATAGAGACTATGCTATATAGGGAATAAGATGCATTTTGGGATTCACACCTTGCTCATTTGGCAGAATTTTAGGCGTGTGTGTGTGTTTTTTTTGGGGGGGGGGTTTCTAAGTCTAACCCTGTTTCTTGTCCTACCTCTTGTTTGTAGATAAAGATGGCCCGGATAAGAAGAAAGTCAAGAAGGAGTCTGGGGGGAGTAAGAAGGCCCCGGTTAATCTCCTGTTTGGCTACCCGCTGTCGGAACGCAAGCAGATGGCCCTCCTGATGCAGATGACCGCAAGGGACAACAGCCCAGGTTAGTCAGAACACATTCCTGCCCTGTCTCCTCTCCCTCTCATAACCTCTTAGAGATGTGGATGGTTAATATATTTATCAGGATTCAGAGTCATAATGCCTTGTTGATAACGGGCCTCCCGGTACAACGGCCTTGTTGATAACGGGCCTCCCGGTACAACGGCCTTGTTGACAACGGGCCTCCCGGTACAACGGCCTTGTTGACAACGGGCCTCCCAGTTATTTCTCTCTCCCCTCCCTCCCTCCTCCTCCTCAGACTCGACACCTAGCCACCCGTCCCAGGCCCCCCCGGTGCAGAAGAAGCTCCCCAGCAGCACGGCCTCCAGAGCGAGGGACAAGGTGAACAAGAGGAACGAGCGTGGCGAGACGCCGCTACACATGGCCGCCATACGAGGCGATGCCAAGCATGTCAAGGAGATCATCAGCCTGGGAGCTGATGTCAACGTCAAAGACTTCGCAGGTAAAGGAACACCTGACCAATCGCTATAAACTAGAAAGATCAGAGTCACTTTTTAAAGATGTACATACACATTTTAATCATTGACCAGGCACTTTTATCCAAAGTGGCTTGCTTATAACACCTAAACCCACACACACATTTCACATCACCTTACCGTGGAATGCTTACTTTACAAGCCTTAACCAACAGTGCATTTCAAGAAAAATAATGTAAGAAAATATTTAAATGAATAAATAAATATAAAAATAACACAAGAAATTGATGTAACAATAACGAGGCTATATTTAGGTGGGGGGGAGGGGGGGTACCTGTACCGAGTAAATGTGCAGGTGCTCTTATCCAGAATGGCTTGCTGTAATGCTTAAACCCACATTCTCACTCCTCTCCCTGTGGACCCATAAGGGCTGCAACTCGTTAGGCGCTGAACTGTTCCAGTTTCCCCTTCAAAAGACAATTTCTTCCTTTCCCGTTAGGCTGGACCCCTCTTCACGAGGCATGTAACCTCGGTTACTACGACGTGGCCAAGGTTCTGATCGCGGCCGGCGCAGAAGTCAACACCCAGGGTCTGGACGACGACACGCCGCTCCACGATGCCTCCAGTAGTGGACATACAGATGTAGGTTGACCTCCCCGGCCTGATCTCCCCGGCCTGACCTCCCCGGCCTGACCTCCCTGGCCTCACCTCACCTCCCCGGCCTCACCTCACCTCCCCGGCCTCACCTCCCTGGCCTCACCTCCCCGGCCTCACCTCCCCGGCCTGACCTCCCAACGTACCGCCTTGGGTTCTCTTAACATGGGAGTCCTGCTTAGATTGAAACTTACTTCACCTTTTTATTGACTTTATTCAGGAATTATCTGGGATCCTTGAGCTCTTGGAGATCAGAGACGATCAACATTTTTTTTAAATTAATCACACTGACATTAATATTTACAAAGACGAACAAGCTGGACCTTGAGAGAGAGATATAATCACCTGTCCTATCCCTGAGAGAGAGATTATCACCTGTCCTATCCCCCGAGAGAGAGAGATTATCACCTGTCCTATCCCCCGAGAGAGAGAGATTATCACCTGTCCTATCCCCCGAGAGAGAGAGATTATCACCTGTCCTATCCCCCGAGAGAGATTATCACCTGTCCTATCCCTGAGAGAGATTATCACCTGTCCTATCCCTGAGAGAGATTATCACCTGTCCTATCCCTGAGAGAGATTATCACCTGTCCTATCCCCCGAGAGAGAGAGATTATCACCTGTCCTATCCCTGAGAGAGATTATCACCTGTCCTATCCCTGAGAGAGATTATCACCTGTCCTATCCCTGAGAGAGATTATCACCTGTCCTATCCCTGAGAGAGATTATCACCTGTCCTATCCCTGAGAGAGATTATCACCTGTCCTATCCCTGAGAGAGATTATCACCTGTCCTATCCCCCGAGAGAGAGAGATTATTACCTGTCCTATCCCCGAGAGAGAGATTATCACCTGTCCTATCCCCGAGAGAGAGATTAGCACCTGTCCTATCCCCGAGAGAGAGATTAGCACCTGTCCTATCCCCGAGAGAGAGATTAGCACCTGTCCTATCCCCCGAGAGAGAGATAAGCACCTGTCCTATCCCCCGAGAGAGAGAGATAATCACCTGTCCTTATCCCCCTTCGTATAGATTGTGAAGCTGCTGCTGAGACATGGAGGCAATGCGTTCCAGGCCAACAAGAGAGGGGAGCGGCCCGTGGACATCGCTGATTCCCACGAGCTGGAGCTCCTCCTAAAGGGAGAGGTGCCCCTCTCAGACCCAGAGGACAGCTCCTCAGGTAGGTTGTCTTGTAGAGGACAGCTCCTCAGGTAGGTTGCCTTGTAGAGGACAGCTCCTCGGGTAGGGTGTCTTGTAGAGGACAGCTCCTCGGGTAGGGTGTCTTGTAGAGGACAGCTCCTCGGGTAGGGTGTCTTGTAGAGGACAGCTCCTCGGGTAGGTTGTCTTGTAGAGGACAGCTCCTCGGGTAGGGTGTCCTGTAGAGGACAGCTCCTCGGGTAGGTTGTCTTGTAGAGGACAGCTCCTCGGGTAGGGTGTCCTGTAGAGGACAGCTCCTCGGGTAGGGTGTCCTGTAGAGGACAGCTCCTCGGGTAGGGTGTCCTGTAGAGGATAGTTAACAGGATAGTTAGCAGTTAACCCCACTGTTCCTAAACCCGTCATTGAAAATAAGAATTTGTTCTTAGCTGACTTGCCTAGTTAAATAAAGGTAAAATAAATCTGGATGGAGTTATTATAGGGGACAGAGAGCACAGCAAAATATCCTCAATTAGTTTGCGATCGTTTTAACGAACTTACACTACATGGCCACTGCTCGTCCAACTTCTCATTCCAAAATCATGGGTATTAATATGGAGTTGGTCCCCCCTTTGCTGCTATAACAGCCTCCACTCTTCTGGGAAGGCTTTCCACTAGATGTTGGAACATTTCTGCTATAACAGCCTCCACTCTTCTGGGAAGGCTTTCCACTAGATGTTGGAACATTGCTGCTATAACAGCCTCCACTCTTCTGAGAAGGCTTTCCACTAGATGTTGGAACATTGCTGCTATAACAGCCTCCACTCTTCTGAGAAGGCTTTCCACTAGATGTTGGAACATTGCTGCTATAACAGCCTCCACTCTTCTGGGAAGGCTTTCCACTAGATGTTGGAACATTTCTGCTATAACAGCCTCCACTCTTCTGGGAAGGCTTTCCACTAGATGTAGGAACATTGCTGCAGGAATTGCTTCAATTCAGCCACAAGAGCATTAGTGAGGTCGGACACTGATGTTGGGAGATTTAGGTTTGTCTTGCAGTCGGCGTTCCAATTCATCCCAAAGTTGTTGGATGGGGTTGCACAGAATCGTCTAGAATTTAATTGTATGCTGTAGCGTTAAGATTCCCTTTCACTGGAACTAAGGGGCTTTGCCATGAACCATGAAAAACATCCCCAGTCCATTATTCCTCCTCCACCAAACTTTACAGTTGACACTATGCATTGGGGCAGGTAGCGTTCTCCTGGCATCCGCCAAACCCAGATTCCTCCGTCAGACTGCCAGAGGGTGAAGCGTGATTCATCACTCCAGAGAATGTGTTTCCACTGCTCCAGAGTCCAATGGCGGCGAGCTTCACACCACTCCAGCCGATACTTGGCATTGCGCATGGTGATCTTAGGCTTGTGTGCGGCTGCTCAACCATGGAAACTCATTTCATGAAGCTCCCAACGAACATTGTTGTTGTGCTGAAATTGCTTCCACAGGCAGTTTGGATTTCGGTAGTGAGAGTTTGCAACCGAGGACATACTATTTTTAATCGCTACGTGCTTCAGCACTCTGTGAGCTTGTGTGGCCTACCACTTTGCGCCTGAGCCGTTGTTGCTCCTAGACGTTTCCACTACACAATAGCAGCACTTACAGATGACCAGGGCAGAAATTTGAACGTCTAACTTGTTGAAAGGGTGCCAATCATATGACTGTGCCACATGGAAAGTCACCGAGCTCTTCAGTAAGGACATTGTACTATCGATGTTTGTCTATGGAGATTGCATGGATTTTATAAACCTGTCGGCCACGGGGTGTGGCTGAAATAGTCGAACCCACTCATTTGAAGTTTTGTCCACATACTTTTGGCAATGTAGTGTTGCTGGCAAGTCTCGCTAACTAGCTTATTTACATCAATTTGATGCAGCCAAGACCGACACTACCAGATGAGATTACCTATCGCAGGTACAAGTTTGTCTAACTTACTCCAGTTGGTTTGGCTACTTTCTCTCTCTGAAATCCAATTGTATTCGTCACCTTACCGTGAAATGCTTTCTTACAAGCCCTTAACCAACAATGCCGTTTTAAGAAAATATTTACTAAATTAACTAAAGTTCAAAAAAAATAGTAACACAATAAAATTACAATAGAGGCTGTATACAGGTTGTCGAGGTAATTTGTACATGTAGGTAGGGGTAAAGTGAGTAGGGCTTTTCCCCACATGTCAGAGTACAAGCTTCCTGAGCCACGTGAGCAAGTTCGACAATCCGGACATCTGAAAAAAAATATATATTATTCGAATTGTGAAATCAATTCAAGTGCCCGTCCCTACTTGTAATCAAGTTTGATTAGAAAACAAGGCTTTTTTATTCTGTTTATAAGATTGTAATTATTCTCTTTTCCTCTACAGAGTCTGAAGACCCTCCGTCGGTTAACCCCTCAAGTGTGGATGATGACAACATGGATGACTCGGACATGGAGAAAGTCTCTGAAGGCAAACGGAGCACCGTGAAGGCCTCACCCCCCATGTCTGGCCTGGACGAGTATGAGTTCAAAGACGAGGAGGAAGAAGAAGACCTGAGTAAAGCCCTGAACGACAGACACATCCTCCGGAGAGAGCTGAGGCAGGAAGAGAAGGATCATTTGGCCGTGAAGCAGAGCGGTGAAGGGGACGGGAGCGGCTCAGTCCAGTCCTCTAAGTCTAAGAAGACGAAGACGTCGTCCCGCGTCCTGTATTGCACCTCGGATAGTTCCAGTGATGAGATGGAGATGCCGTCAGAGAGAAGGAGCTCTCCGACCTGTTCCCACGGCTCGGAGGGACACAAGGCGTCTGACGCCAGCAGGACTAAGAAAGAGAACCTCACGACTTCCGAAAAGAAAGACAAAGGCAGCAAAGTAAAGAAGAAGAACAAGAGCAAGAGTAAGAACAAGGAGAACCAGGAGGACGGGAAGGAAAACAGCAAAGCTCTGGTGTTCTCCGTAGCCACCGTGTCTGTGTCGGAGACACACACGGACAAGAACAGCCGGGGACTCTGTGGGGACGAAGACTCGTTCAAGATGTCCTTCAGTCCCAAGGATGACTCGTCCGTCCACCTCTTCCATCTGTCTGCCACAGTCAAGTCCCCCAAGCTCAACCACGGCCTGGCCGACAAGCAGCCGTCCTCCAACCCGCTGAAACAGGAGAACGCCAAGATGACGTGCGTCTCGATTGCCGAAGGCCCCTGTCCGCCGGATGGTGTCAAGTACAACCACTACAAACCAGAGTCTGAGTTCTGCACGGAGAGCTCCAGTAGTAAAGGCTGCAAGCACAAGGAGAAGAGCAAGCACCACCAGAATGACTTCATCATGGACGCGGGGGGAGAAGATGGAGGCTCCAGTCCGTATAATAAAGATGGCGGCGTGGACATCTCTGAAGGTGGTGCCTTACGGAAGACGGATAAGGACGGCAAGGTGGTAAAGAAGCACAAGTTAAAACACAAGGTGAAGGACAAGCCCAGGAGGGAGTATGAGCCAGAGAGGAACCGCCACCGGCAGAAGGAGGGCGGCAGAAAGGACGGCCACAGGAACCTGGAATTCGACCGGGAGTTCTGGAAAGAGAACTTCTTCAACGATGACGAACCTTTGCCTCCAGGGAAAATGGAGAGGGAGGACTGTGGATCTCCTCAGAATACCTCAACGTCGGGCAGCTCTCCTGTGAAGGAAGAGAGAAAAGAGACGAAAGAAAAACACCCCTCTAGCATCAGCAGCAAGGAGAAAAAGCCGAGAAGAGAAGAGGAACGCTTGAAGAAGGAGAGGAAAGAGACCTCAGCTGTCTGTAAAGAGGAGAGGGGGGGTAAGGATGGGAAGCTCAGTGAGCGTGAGGAAAGGACTGAGTGCCTAAGCTCTGTACGGGTTTCGGTTCCTGAGGAGACGCAGCGTAACTCCACCAGTGTGAATGACGAACCGGAGGAGAAACCGGTAACGGGGACCACGTCTACAGCTGATTCAGACCAGCTGGATGCCTCTGAGAAATGCCGGCGGGACAAATACGACAGGAGGCCTTCTGTAAAGGAACGTGAGGTTGACAAGACGGATAAAAAGCATCCCGACAGAGAAAAGAAAGTCAAGATTGAGCACCCTGAGAAATCAGAGAATTCACAGAATTCCATGGATCGCTGGAAAGAGAGGGAGAAGGAAAGGATGGCATCCCCTGGTGACAAGAACCACAAAGAGATTGAGAAGCTCAGAGCCTTGTCCTCGACTAAAAAATACGACGAGAGCAAGGACAAGAAGAGCAAAGACAAGCCAGATAAGAGGAGTGACAGGGAGAGGCAGGAGAGGGAATACAACGCGGGAGAACACAAAGACAGGACGAGCTTTGATAAGAAAGGAAAACCAACTTTAGAGAAATCCATGGACCACAGTAAATCCGATCGCTCTAAGGAAAAGGAGAAAGACAAAGACTGCGATAAGAAGAAAAGGGAAAAATCTAAAGACAGTGCTTTCTCATCTTCCTCCTCCTCTTCTAACCTGAAGCTCCTTTTGGAGGAGAAGGGCTATGTGTCTGAAAGTTGCAAGACATTACCAGCAAAACTACTAAAGACAGAGGACCTCCCAAAGACGCCAGAGAAAGACCGAGACAGGAGAGACAGAGAATCCAGAGACTCGGACAAGCACCGAGATCGGGACAAAGACCGTTCCAAGGACCGTTCCAAGGAGGGTAGCAAGGCCAGTAAGACCAAACTCAATGAGACAGAGACTGACCGAGACAACCGGTCCAAAGCTAAAGCCTCGCCTGCCACTCGGGAAGAGCAGAAGCCCAAAGAGAAACGTCTGGTCAATGAAGACCTGAGGCAGACCAGCTTCGAACGCATGCTGAGTCTGAAGGACCAGGAGATTGAACAGTGGCACCGGAAACACCTAGAAAAGATCAAACAGAAGGAGCGGGAGAGGATGAAACAACGGCCTTCCTCTACGACGACAGACACAGGGAAGCTCAAAAGCAAAGCCAAAGCCAAGACTACGTCCTCGTCTTCTGGAGAACTGTGCTTGAGCAAAGAATTGCTTCGCTCCAAGAGCTCTGAAGGCTCCTCCGACGTTCACTGTCGGGACAGAGACAACCCCCTTAAGGACAGCACCAGCTCCAGGACCATGTCTCTGGACGGGAAGACACTCTCCTGCCTCAGTGGGAAGCTGATGGCTGGTATGGAGAACAGCTTGAGCAGGTCACCCAGGCCAGAAAGCGAGCGGTCGGGTCTTATGTCCAGGTCCGTGTCTATGATCTCTGTGGCCAGCTCTGAAGACTCCTGTCAGGCTACATTGCTGACACCGAGACCTATTGAGTACGACTCTGATATGACCCTGGAGACCTCCCAGGACTTTCAGCTGCCTTTCCTCCTGTCTTCCTTCCTCTCATATCCTGCCGTTCACGACAAAGACGACAACAGTCTTCTAGAAGAGCCGGGGCAAGGTGGCCAGACTCCGCTGCAGAGCAGACACGCTTCCCCCTGCCTTAGGGCTATTCTGGACGAAGACGCTAACTGTGCGACGGCGTCTGAGTGCAAACCTTTCGAAACTCTGTCCAAGGTCGCCGTGGTGCCTGCTGCTCAACCCAGTGAAGAGTCCACAAGTGTTCAGCCTTTAGAAACCTGTGCGGATCCGGAGGAGAGCCAGAGTCAAAGTGATCCAATTCAGATGCTTCCGAATCTTCCTAATGCAATAACAGATGCAGATCTCAACACTGAGAGCGAAGGGAACACCGCTTCGGGTGTCTATCGCCCACCTCAAGCGTCCAACGCCAGAGATCCTCACGTAAAGGACTCCTCAACACTTCAGCAGGCTAGTGTCCAACAGCTAGCTTCGCCAGAACAGAGAGGGTTTTCTTCCACCTCTGATCCTCTCCTAATACGGGACGTCCAGTGTATCCCTGTGGAGACTTCCAGTGCGGCGCCCGAATGTAGCATGAAAGACCTGCCCTCTGAGGACATGACGCCACTGGTGACATTATCTTCTCTATCCTGTCAACTGCCGTTCTCCAGCACCGAAACCACCTCATCTCTCTCTGCTAGCCAGTCACGGGAAACCTTTCCAAACACCAGTACTGTGACCTCACAGCAGACGAAGACAGAGATTGATGGAGATCTGGTTCTTGATTCTAAAGATACAACTCCAGTTGAGAGTGGAGCTAGCAGCGCTGAAAACAGAGCAGCTGTAGAGAGCCTTCAGAGTGCGTTAGGAGCGTCTAGACCCGGATGGGTGGACAACCCAGTAGCCTCCACCAGCAAACACCCACCACCCAGCGCTAGCTCAGAGGACTCCACGATGACCACCAGCAAACCCAAGGACTCTCAAGAGGAGATGGACTCTGACGGGAACAGTAAAGACTGTAAGAAATCCAGATTCTCCAGTGACATTGTGGGTCCTAGCGATCCTCAGCCGGACAAAAACTATCCTACTGGCCAGCTTACATCATCCACTGTGTTGCGCTGCTCGAGCCCTGAACACAAGGAAGAAGAAGAAGCTTCTGACGCTCCTGAGAAGTGGAGAGGTCTTGAGGCCATGTCAACAGAAAAGGCTAGCTGTTGGTCTTCATCAGAGGGCAGTAGTATGGTCACCATCCCCGAGGTGAAGTCAGAGCCACGCCACGATCCTACCTCCGAGGAGAGACCAGAAGGACAGACTCCCTCGATTGTTGGATCAGACCAGACCCAGAGTGTTTCTGGACAAAGTTGTAACTTCCAGCAGGGCTCCCGGACAGACCAGAGTGGTAGTAGTGGTAGTTACAGCTGCAGTGGGTTCTCTGCTAGCTCTTCCCCCCAGTCTGGGGACAGAGACTCTGACTCCTCCGGGGCTAAGGCCAAGGTCCTCTCCTTAACCATGGAAGAGGACC
Organism: Oncorhynchus mykiss; assembly: GCF_013265735.2. Lineage (NCBI taxonomy): Eukaryota > Metazoa > Chordata > Actinopteri > Salmoniformes > Salmonidae > Oncorhynchus > Oncorhynchus mykiss. Next base: position 87,950,544 of record NC_048572.1, on the reverse strand, counting down.
AGGACTTCCAGCAGACCCACCCCAGGAAGAGAAAGATGCCCAGGTTGTCTACCTTCAACCAGGCTGGAGGCAGCATGCAGCAGGTGGGCTCTTCTGGTAGATAGGAAAAGGGAGAGGGAATGGGTACGTCTCGGAAAGGGTGAGGAGATGTTTTTAGGAGGGAAGGATAGAGGAAAGGGAAAGGAAGGAGGGAAGGATAGAGGAAAGGAATAGGGAGGGAAGGAAGGAGGAAAGGGGAAGGAGGGAAGGAGGAAAGGGAAAGGAAAGGAAGGAGGGAAGGATAGAGGAAAGGAATAGGAATGGAAAGGAAAGGAATAGGAATGAGAAAGTAAGGAGGGAAGGGAAAGGAAGTAGGGAAGGATAGAGGAAAGGAATAGGAATGAGGAGGGAAGGAGAGAGGAAAGGGAAAGGAAGTAGAGGAGTATTGATGTTTTGAAGAGAAGGGGGAGAGAGGGTAGGTGAAAGGGAGGAGGGACAGGGATAAGGAGAGGTCGGTCTAGTTGTAAGAGTGGACATTCGGGACAACATATCTTACCTTGGGGGACAGTAAAGTTATCTCCTCTGCCTTACCTTACCGTATTTCTCTTCTCTCCTTCCTCATCAGGAGTCTCTGGCGTCCATCGTTGACTCTCTGAAGCTGGAGGAGATTCAACCGTACCAGACGGAGAGGGCCAACCCTTACTACGAGTTCCTGCACATCCGCAAGAAGATCGAGGAGAAGCGTAAAGTGCTGCTGAGCGTCATCCCCCAGCCGCCGCAGTATTACGACGAATACGTGACTTTTACCGGATCGTACCTGCTAGACGGGAACCCGCTCAGCAAACTCTGTATTCCAACTGTGAGTCTGGAGTTCTAAAAAATGTGTTTTAATCAACTGTCATTTAGTCGTCTCCTCTTATATGAGTCAGGGTTCAGTCTCCAGGACTTATTCATTTTGCTCTTTGACTAGAAAGCTCTACGGACACTTGAGTGCATCTCCACTCTTCTGTCCTTTTCTTTTGTCCCCGGGGTTTCTTTTCCCTGTGTCGTTTCTTGTTGTTTCCTCCATTTAAAAAAATATATATATATTTTTTTAAAGAATAGCTAGTTCTGGTAAATGTTTTATTTTAATTGCCCAAGTCCTTCGACTCAAGACATCAGCATTTAAAAAGGGTTTTATTAAACAAATCTTAAAAGCTTCACGATGTTGAACTTATTTGTCGTGTTTATTTGTCTCTCTTAACAGATAACTCCCCCTCCGTCTCTACCGGACCAACTGAAGGAGATGTTTAAACAACAGGAAGTCGTTCGTATGAAGCTACGCTTGCAACACAGCATTGAACGGGTATGTGGAGTGATTCAACTCAAAAGCCTATTCAATCTTCCTGTACAGCTTTGATCTACAGTCGGGTCCAACATGATTGTGTTTCTTGATTTTAAAAACGAGCAAAAGTGACAAAGAAATAACAAATACTGAGCTACAGACACCTGCTCGTCAAACTTCTCATTCCAAAATCATGGGTATTAATATGAGGTGGTAGCCCCTCTTTGCTGCTGTAACAGCCACCACTCTTCTGGGAAGGCTTTCCACTAGATGATGGAACATTGCTGCTATAACAGCCTCCACTCTTCTGGGAAGGCTTTCCACTAGATGTTGGAACATTGCTGCTATAACAGCCTCCACTCTTCTGGGAAGGCTTTCCACTAGATGTTGGAACATTGCTGCTATAACAGCCTCCACTCTTCTGGGACGGCTTTCCGCTAGATGTTGGAACATTGCTGCTATAACAGCCTCCACTCTTCTGGGAAGGCTTTCCACTAGATGTTGGAACATTGCTGCTATAACAGCCTCCACTCTTCTGGGAAGGCTTTCCACTAGATGTTGGAACATTGCTGCTATAACAGCCTCCACTCTTCTGGGAAGGCTTTCCACTAGATGTTGGAACATTGCTGCTATAACAGCCTCCACTCTTCTGGGAAGACTTTCCACTAGATGTTGGAACATTGCTGCTATAACAGCCTCCACTCTTCTGGGAAGGTTTTCCACTAGATGTTGGAACATTGCTGCTATAACAGCCTCCACTCTTCTGGGACGGCTTTCCGCTAGATGTTGGAACATTGCTGCTATAACAGCCTCCACTCTTCTGGGAAGGCTTTCCACTAGATGTTGGAACATTGCTGCTATAACAGCCTCCACTCTTCTGGGAAGGTTTTCCACTAGATGTTGGCTGCTTTTCCTTCACTCTGCTGTCTAACTCATCCCAAACCATCATTCTGTCTCAACTATTAAACCCAACTCATTCATTCCTTATTCTAGTCTTAACTTAACTCCCTCTTTTTTTTTTCCTTCAGGAAAAGTTGATCGTTTCCAACGAGCAGGAAGTGTTACGAGTCCACTACCGGGCCGCCAGAACGCTAGCCAATCAGACGCTCCCGTTCAGTGCATGCACCGTGCTATTGGACGCGGAAGTGTATAACATGCCTCAGGATGCCCAGGCAAGTGGCATGATGTCACGCACCGTAGAATCAGTAAGTTTGGCATCAATCACATTTATTCCGAATTGATAATGTTCTGTAGAATGGATAAGTTGGCCACAATCAACTAATCAAATTTATTTTTAAAATTATTTTGACAACAGCAGTTAGGTTTCCATTTGAGGCCTTTCGCTTTCATTCAGAGAGACTTACTTGTTGACACAAAGTGCTTTTTACAACAAGTGTTTTTAAACCATGATGGGTTTTAACAGAACTCGAACGTTAATACTGACAGTTCTGAGTAACGTTGTACTAATGATGTTTACGTTTGTGTGTTTTTGTTTTGGTTTCCAGGGTGACCAAGATGGCAAGACGTCGGTGCGGGATCGTTTCAACGCCCGCCAGTTCATGTCCTGGTTACAAGATGTGGACGACAAGTTTGATAAACTCAAGGTAAGATTTCTCTGAAAAACAATATCCGCAGTACTTGCAATCTGGAAATATATTTTTTGAGCATGTAGCCAATGGCATGGATCATTCATCCTGTAGAACCACATGAGTTTTAAGATGATTTGAACCGTCAATATTTCAGAAACAACCTCAAATTTGCGAATCAAACATATCCAGTGTCATCCAATTGTTTAATATTTGATGTATTCTCTCTCTCTCTCGCTGTCTCTCTCTCTCTCGCTGTCTCTCTCTCTCTCTCGCTGTCTCTCTCTCTCTCGCTGTCTCTCTCTCTCTCGCTGTCTCTCTCTCTCTCGCTGTCTCTCTCTCTCTCTCGCTCTTGCTGTCTCTTTCTCTCTCTCGCTGTCTCTCTCTCGCTGTCTCTCTCTCTCTCGCTGTCTCTCTCTCTCTCGCTGTCTCTCTCTCGCTGTCTCTCTCTCTCTCGCTGTCTCTCTCTCTCTCGCTGTCTCTCTCTCTCTCTCGCTCTTGCTGTCTCTTTCTCTCTCTCGCTGTCTCTCTCTCGCTGTCTCTCTCTCTCTCGCTGTCTCTCTCTCTCTCGCTGTCTCTCTCTCTCTCGCTGTCTCTCTCTCTCTCGCTGTCTCTCTCTCGCTGTCTCTCTCTCTCTCGCTGTCTCTCTCTCTCTCGCTGTCTCTCTCTCTCTCGCTGTCTCTCTCTCTCTCGCTGTCTCTCTCTCTCTCTCGCTCTTGCTGTCTCTTTCTCTCTCTCGCTGTCTCTCTCTCTCTCGCTGTCTCTCTCTCTCTCGCTGTCTCTCTCTCTCTCGCTGTCTCTCTCTCTCTCGCTGTCTCTCTCTCTCTCGCTGTCTCTCTCTCTCTCTCGCTCTTGCTGTCTCTTTCTCTCTCTCGCTGTCTCTCTCTCGCTGTCTCTCTCTCTCTCGCTGTCTCTCTCTCTCTCGCTGTCTCTCTCTCTCTCGCTGTCTCTCTCTCTCTCGCTGTCTCTCTCTCTCTCGCTGTCTCTCTCTCTCTCGCTGTCTCTCTCTCTCTCGCTGTCTCTCTCTCGCTGTCTCTCTCTCTCTCGCTGTCTCTCTCTCTCTCGCTGTCTCTCTCTCTCTCGCTGTCTCTCTCTCTCTCGCTGTCTCTCTCGCTGTCGCTCTCTCTCTCTCTCTCGCTGTCTCTCTCTCTCGCTGTCTCTCCCCCCCCCAGACGTGTCTTCTGATGAGGCAGCAGCACGAGGCAGCAGCTCTTAATGCTGTCCAGCGTCTCCATTGGCAGCTGAAACTCCAGGAGCTGGATCCAGTCGTGTACAAGTCCACCTCCATCTTCGAGATATCCGAGTTCTACATCCCCCTGGTAGAGGTCAACGACGACTTTGACCTCACGCCCATATGACCCGTGACCTTTAGGCTCGGACCGGCAGTCAGGGGACCGATGATTAGGAAGGATCATCTAGTGGCCTATCTACCGGTGATGAAGAGATGAAGGGATGGAAACCGTGAGGCACTTGGAACATAGATATGTGTAGAGAGCACCACTAGTGTGTGTGTGTGTGTGTGTGTGTGTGTGAGCAGCACTTCTCGACATGTGGCTGTTTTACCACTGAGCTCCTATGGTAGACACCACAGACCTCCCTCCCTCCTACACCAAGAGGCCTGGCCTTATCCTCCCTAGTGGCACATTGACTGCTTATTCTGTTCTGGACAGGCCTGGAGCTCCACCAAGGCTCGGGGGCCCAGACCATTCACTCACCCCAGGGGCCAGGGCCCGAGGCTGGGTAAAGGTTGGGGCAGCGCCAGGTGCTGCTGTCTGCTGAGAGGAGAGCGCGCCAGAGAGAGACCAAGCATGGATACTATTCCCTATATAGGGCACTATGTGAAGTGTATAGAAAATAGGGTGCCATTGCTGATGTTCCTTATGGAGTCGACCATATCTCTGCACCTCCTGATGTTCCCTATGGAGTCGACCATATCTCTACACCTCCTGATGTTTCCCTATGGGGTCGACCATCTCTCTGCACCTCCTGATGTTTCCCTATGGAGTCGACCATCTCTCTACACCTCCTGATGTTTCCCTATGGGGTCGACCATCTCTCTACACCTCCTGATGTTTCCCTATGGAGTCGACCATCTCTCTGCCCTCTACACCTCCTGATGTTCCCTATGGAGTCGACCATATCTCTGCCCTCTACACCTCCTGATGTTCCCTATGGAGTCGACCATCTCTCTGCCCTCTACACCTCCTGATGTTCCTTATGGAGTCGACCATATCTCTGCACCTCCTGATGTTCCCCTATGGAGTCGACCATCTCTCTGCCCTCTACACCTCCTGATGTTCCCTATGGAGTCGACCATCTCTCTGCCCTCTACACCTCCTGATGTTCCTTATGGAGTCGACCATCACTCTGCCCTCTACACCTCCTGATGTTTCCCTATGGGGTCGACCATCTCTCTGCACCTCCTGATGTTTCCCTATGGAGTCGACCATCTCTCTACACCTCCTGATGTTTCCCTATGGGGTCGACCATCTCTCTACACCTCCTGATGTTTCCCTATGGAGTCGACCATATCTCTGCCCTCTACACCTCCTGATGTTTCCCTATGGAGTCGACCATCTCTCTGCCCTCTACACCTCCTGATGTTCCCTATGGAGTCGACCATCTCTCTGCCCTCTACACCTCCTGATGTTCCTTATGGAGTCGACCATATCTCTGCACCTCCTGATGTTCCCCTATGGAGTCGACCATCTCTCTGCCCTCTACACCTCCTGATGTTCCCTATGGAGTCGACCATCTCTCTGCCCTCTACACCTCCTGATGTTCCTTATGGAGTCGACCATCACTCTGCCCTCTACACCTCCTGATGTTCCCTATCGAGTTGACCATCCCTCTGCCCTCTACACCTCCTGATGTTCCCTATGGAGTCGACCATCTCTCTGCCCTCTACACCTCCTGATGTTCCCTATGGAGTCGACCATCCCTCTGCCCTCTACACCTCCTGATGTTCCCTATGGAGTCGACCATCTCTCTGCCCTCTACACCTCCTGATGTTCCCTATGGAGTCGACCATCTCTCTGCCCTCTACACCTCCTGATGTTCCCCTATGGAGTCGACCATCTCTCTGCCCTCTACACCTCCGGATGTTCCCCTATGGAGTCGACCATATCTCTACACCTCCTGATGTTCCCCTATGGAGTCACCCATTCCTCGGCACCTCCCTCGTCGAGCAGGGTTACAAAACAACAGGAGAAGGAGAAGGAAAAAAAAACCCATTTCAATTCCACTTTTGTTTTTAAGTGTTTATTACATCGTACACAGACTTTCTTTTTTAACTTATTTTCTACAGACAGATTGTGCATTTGTAAATAACCCATGTAATGATGGTTTGAAACTTGTACAGAAAAAATTGCTAATAAATATTTTGATTGTAAAAAAAATCTTTTTTTTTTAATTTTTTTTTTTAGAAGTTTTCGTCTGTTTTAATGGACCGACGTTTATTTTAAATTTTGTATCGAGTCCGTCTTTCTCTCTGTCAAGGTCCTTGTTGTTGTTACTGTTGTTGAAATCAATGTTGTTGGCGTAACTCTTTGAGAATGTCGGGGTCAGATTCTGTTGTTCCTTTTTTGGTTCTATCATTTTTGTTTTGTTTTTTTTTGCTTTTTATTCCCATCTGGAGTTGGATCCACGCAACCAACATCAACGTGTTATGTCTTTGACTGGTGATTTGGATGCTGTGCATGCTGTTGCCGTTTGTAGCTCTTATTTCCTGATCCCAGAAGAAGCTTCTACCGTGGACTGTTGTGATGGAGGTTTAACTGAAGTCACTCAGATCTTTCCCTTTCGTTTTGTTCTGTCCTTTCACAAACAAAGTTTGTGTCTAAAATGGTACCCGTTTCCCTATATAGTGCACTGCTTTAGACCAGAGCCCAATGGAACCCTATTCCCTATGTAGTGCACTACTTTAGACCAGGGCCCTAACCCTATTCCCTATGTAGTGCACTACTTTAGACCAGAGCCCTATGGAACCCTATTCCCTATATAGTGAACTACTTTAGACCAGGGCCCTAACCCTATTCCCTATATAGTGAACTACTTTAGACCAGAGCCCTATGGAACCCTATTCCCTATGTAGTGAACTACTTTAGACCAGAGCCCTACAGAACCCTATTCCCTATATAGTGAACTACTTTAGACCAGGGCCCTATGCAGGCTCTTGTCAAAAAGTATTGCAGACCTCCCAACCTGCGTGCAGTTTGCGTAACATAGTCCAAAGTACTCTGGTATGAAAAACAACCTTAAAATACATATGAACAGGCTTCTAGTTGGCAGAATTAGTGTGGTTTTTTTGTTGACTCGACTGTCTGACGTTGGAGCTGAGCCAATCAGGGGACTTGGGCGAATAGAACAGATTTTTAGCTTTCCCCCCTCCAGCAAGATGGCAGCTCTCCACTTGGTCTGTTGATATCACTGATGGATGAGGGAAAAAAACGGCATGAAAACATTTCCCGAAATTGTATGGTGTTAGTCAAGCACGTAACTATTATTTCGTAGTTGGCTCCTTCGCTAAGGGGTCACTACGTCGAAGGTAGTTGGCTCCTTCGCTAAGGGCTCACTACGGCGAGGGTAGTTAGCTCCTTCGCTGAGGGCTCACTACGGCGAAGGTAGTTGGCTCCTTCGCTGAGGGCTCACTACGGCGAAGGTAGTTAGCTCCTTCGTTGAGGGCTCACTACGGCGAGGGTAGTTAGCTCCTTCGCTGAGGGCTCACTACGGCGAAGGTAGTTGGCTCCTTCGCTGAGGGCTCACTACGGCGAAGGTAGTTAGCTCCTTCGTTGAGGGCTCACTACGGCGAGGGTAGTTAGCTCCTTCGCTGAGGGCTCACTACGGCGAAGGTAGTTGGCTCCTTCGCTGAGGGCTCACTACGGCGAAGGTAGTTGGCTCCTTCGCTGAGGGCTCACTACGGCGAAGGTAGTTAGCTCCTTCGCTGAGGGGTCACTACGGCGAAGGTAGTTAGCTCCTTCGCTGAGGGCTCACTACGGCGAAGGTAGTTAGCTCCTTCGCTAAGGGGTCACTACGGCGAAGGTAGTTAGCTCCTTCGCTGAGGGCTCACTACGGCGAAGGTAGTTGGCTCCTTCGCTGAGGGCTCACTACGGCGAAGGTAGTTGGCTCCTTCGCTGAGGGGTCACTACGGCGAAGGTAGTTGGCTCCTTCGCTGAGGGCTCACTACGGCGAAGGTAGTTAGCTCCTTCGCTGAGGGCTCACTACGGCGAAGGTAGTTAGCTACAGCGTTTAGTCAACTAAGCGAGAACTTTCTTGCCTGGACATTTTGATTTCCGTCATGGTAGTAGGTCGGGAGCGCATTAACGAGAAAAGGGGAACGTGCGGTGTTGCTGAAGTTCAGCGCGCGTCGCTGTGTGGATGGAAACAGACATGGCAGAGAGCTGCTGTTTCCCCGCTGATACCGTCCTTCGTAGAAAGTTATGTCAGACTGTTAAACATTAGCAGGCATTATGTTAACGACTACATTGCATCCAGTAATTTCATTATTCTGAATTTTCTCCACAAACAAAATGAAGAAGCCCGTTTACATTTGAGTGACTATGGACATAAAGACAGTTATTTGTTAGAATAGTCGTTACTGGGGTGGCGCAGTGTAAATGGTCTTAAGGCTGTGCCACCAGAGATTCTGGGTTCAAATCCAGACTGTCACTGCCGGCTGTGACCAGGAGACCCATGGGGCTGCGCACAATTGGCCCAGCGTCGTCCGGGTTAGGGGAGGGGTTTGGCCGGGCAGGGATGTCCTTGTCCCATCGCGCTCTAGCGGCTCCTCTGGCAGACCGGGCGCAGTGCACGCTGACACGGTCGCCAGGTGTACGGCGTTTCCTCCGACACATTGGTGCGGTTTGGCTTCCGGGTTAAGTGGGCGTTGTGCCAAGAAGCGGTGCGGCTTGGTTGTGTTTCGGAGGACGCACGGCTCTCAACCTTCGCCTCTCCCGAGTCCGTACGGGAGTTGCAGGGATGAGACTGTAAACTACCAAACGACTGTCATTACCCCTAAATTGAACCTAGAAAAATGTGTTATTGAGACCACCACAATTTAATTTAAGAGCAAACACAATACTTCTTGTTTGATTATAATTTAAGACTAGGTTTCAGGAGATGAGTTACAGGTTTTTCAAAAAATGCTCCAATTTCCTGAGGGGGAAGTTGACTGACCCCCCCCCCCCCCCCCCCCCCCCCCCCACCACCCCAACCTTAGTCCTACATCAGCCCCACCTTGTCAGAAAGCCCTGATTTTGTACATTTTAAATGTATTTCTAGTTGGCTAGTGAAAGAAAAACAGCTAATTACCAAGTACCCATAGCTGGCTATCGCCTACAATTCCTCTTGAGGCATCCAACATCATTGTTAGGCTAAAATCGGATTTGTTAGGCCTATGATTTGAGCAGTCTGGGTGCCGTTGGGGTCTAGTGTCGCCACAGCGCTGAAGTGGTACTCATTTAAAAAAAATAATAAAAATATTCAGTTGTAGTGAACTATGCGGGCCCTGGTCTAAACTATATAGGGACTAGGGTACTGTTTTGGACACATCACTGTACAGTTCCTCAACCTCCTGTGTGTTGTTCTTTTTAGGTGGTGTGTCGCACACATTAAAAGAATAACCATTTTGTTGTGGCAAAATTCTTCTATAGAAATAGATGGAGAAAAAAAAGCTAAACTTTTACAGTTTCGATGTGAGATCACAACAACAAAAAAACTATTTTTTCAACATATTGCCTTTTCAACGATCGTTCTAAAAAAAAATTTCTATTTTAATATTTTACTTGTTACATGACATGTACATATTTGTAATATATAATTGAATAAATTTTATTGGTTGTGAATTAAAATAATGTCTTGCTGGTTTTTTTTTTTGTGTGTCATCTCAACCTTTTTTTTTTTTTTAGTGTCGTACTTCCAAACCGTTGCTACGTAGCGTTTTTATTAATTGCCACACTTACGCACTTTCCTCTACAAATACTTATATCACCCAGGCAGTTTACCCTTCAATGGATTCTTCCAGGTTAATTCTGAAATCCATCTGTATAACACGAGACGTTGTGAAAACCTTCACACTGCTGCACCTCACGCGGTCAATTCTCTTATCAGATACAGAGGTACCATTTTTATCTTCATATTGCCAAAACCTCATCATCCCTCAATAACTTCAAGCAAAGACTGGAGGTCAGCCTGATGAACCGGACTACTCTGTAATCTGATCCATGGAGACTGGGGGTCAGCCTGATGAACCAGACTACTCTGTAATCTGATCCATGAAGACTGGGGGTCAGCCTGATGAACCAAACTACTCAGTAATCTCCTCCATGGAGACTGGGGGTCAGCCTGATGAACCAAACTACTCAGTAATCTCCTCCATGTAGACTGGAGGTCAGCCTGATGACCCAAACTACTCAGTAATCTCCTCCATGTAGACTGGAGGTCAGCCTGATGACCCAAACTACTCAGTAATCTCCATGGAGACTGGAGGTCAGCCTGATGAACCATGAAGACTGGGGGTCAGCCTGATGAACCAAACTACCCAATATTCCCCTCCATATAGCCTGATTTACACACACACACACACATAATCAAACATGTTGTTTTTTCTTGTATACTAAAGTAATGTACAATGTTATAATGAATATGATTTGTTTAACTGACTGAACAAACCTTTGTTTATTTTTTATTTTTTTGTACTTCTGGTCTTCCAACCTGCACACTGTTTTACGACATATCTGCAGTTTTGTCTTTCGCTTCTTTTGCGAATAAATAAACCCTCAAATCTCCGTGCAATAAACGCTAGTGGGCGTGGCGTTTGGCCGCAGCGATGTTGACGAGTCGTCCGGCTGGTGTTTTATGTGTTCGGAGAAGGAGTGTTTATTCTTTTGAGCAAAATCTCTGCCGGTGGCAGAACTGTGTCTTTCCAGTAGGTGGCGACATACACAAATCATTCCACTAATGACATCCCAAAATCTAGCTACTGTTCAAATCAAGTTGTATTTGTTTACATGAGCCCGAATACAACAGGTGTAGTAGACCTTACAGTGAAATGCTGAATACAACAGGTGTAGTAGACTTCGCAGTGAAATGCTGAATACAACAGGTGTAGTAGACCTCACAGTGAAATGCTGAATACAACAGGTGTAGTAGACCTCACAGTGAAATGCTGAATACAACAGGTGTAGTAGACCTTACAGACCTTACAGTGAAATGCTGAATACAACAGGTGTAGTAGACTTCGCAGTGAAATGCTGAATACAACAGGTGTAGTAGACCTCACAGTGAAATGCTGAATACAACAGGTGTAGTAGACCTCACAGTGAAATGCTGAATGCAACAGGTGTAGTAGACCTTACAGTGAAATGCTGAATACAACAGGTGTAGTAGACCTTACAGTGAAATGCTGAATGCAACAGGTGTAGTAGACCTTACAGTGAAATGCTGAATGCAACAGGTGTAGTAGACCTTACAGTGAAATGCTGAATACAACAGGTGTAGTAGACCTCACAGTGAAATGCTGAATACAACAGGTGTAGTAGACCTCACAGTGAAATGCTGAATACAACAGGTGTAGTAGACCTCACAGTGAAATGCTGAATACAACAGGTGTAGTAGACCTTACAGTGAAATGCTGAATACAACAGGTGTAGGAGACCTTACAGTGAAATGCTGAATGCAACAGGTGTAGTAGACCTTACAGTGAAATGCTAAATACAACAGGTGTAGTAGACCTCACAGTGAAATGCTGAATGCAACAGGTGTAGTAGACCTTACAGTGAAATGCTGAATGCAACAGGTGTAGTAGACCTTACAGTGAAATGCTGAATACAACAGGTGTAGTAGACCTTACAGTGAAATGCTGAATACAACAGGTGTAGTAGACCTCACAGTGAAATGCTGAATACAACAGGTGTAGTAGACCTCACAGTGAGATACTGAATACAACAGGTGTAGTATACCTTACAGTGAAATGCTGAATACAACAGGTGTAGTATACCTCACAGTGAAATGCTGAATACAGCAGGTGTAGTAGACCTCACAGTGAAATGCTGAATACAACAGGTGTAGTATACCTTACAGTGAAATGCTGAATACAACAGGTGTAGTAGACCTCACAGTGAAATGCTGAATACAACAGGTGTAGTAGACCTTACAGTGAAATGCTGAATACAACAGGTGTAGTAGACCTTACAGTGAAATGCTGAATACAACAGGTGTAGTAGACCTCACAGTGAGATACTGAATACAACAGGTGTAGTAGACCTTACAGTGAAATGCTGAATACAACAGGTGTAGTAGACACCACAGTGAAGTGCTGAATACAACAGGTGTAGGTAGACCTTACAGTGAAATGCTGAATACAACAGGTATAGTAGACCTTACAGTGGAATGCTGAATACAACAGGTGTAGGTAGACCTTACAGTGAAATGCTGAATACAACAGGTATAGTAGACATCACAGTGAAATGCTGAATACAACAGGTGTAGTAGACCTTACAGTGAAATGCTGAATACAACAGGTGTAGTAGACCTTACAGTGAAATGCTGAATACAACAGGTGTAGTAGACCTCACAGTAAAATGCTGAATACAACAGGTGTAGTAGACCTCACAGTGAAATGCTGAATACAACAGGTGTAGTAGACCTCACAGTAAAATGCTGAATACAACAGGTGTAGTAGACCTCATAGTGAAATGCTGAATACAACAGGTGTAGTAGACCTCACAGTGAAATGCTGAATACAACAGGTGTAGTAGACCTTACAGTGAAATGCTGAATACAACAGGTGTAGTAGACCTCATAGTGAAATGCTGAATACAACAGGTGTAGTAGACCTCACAGTGAAATGCTGAATACAACAGGTGTAGTAGACCTTACAGTGAAATGCTGAATACAACAGGTGTAGTAGACCTTACAGTGAAATGCTGAATACAACAGGTGTAGTAGACCTTACAGTGAAATGCTGAATACAACAGGTGTAGTAGACCTCACAGTGAAATGCTGAATACAACAGGTGTAGTAGACCTCACAGTGAAATGCTGAATACAACAGGTGTAGTAGACCTCACAGTGAAATGCTGAATACAACAGGTGTAGTAGACCTTACAGTGAAATGCTGAATACAACAGGTGTAGTAGACCTCACAGTGAAATGCTGAATACAACAGGTGTAGTAGACCTCACAGTGAAATGCTGAATACAACAGGTGTAGTAGACCTTACAGTGAAATGCTGAATACAACAGGTGTAGGTAGACCTCACAGTGAAATGCTGAATACAACAGGTGTAGTAGACCTCACAGTGAAATGCTGAATACAACAGGTGTAGTAGACCTTACAGTGAAATGCTGAATACAACAGGTGTGGTAGACCTTACAGTGAAATGCTTACTTACAAGCCCTTAACCATCAATGCAGTTTTAAGAAAATACCTAAAATATATATATTAAAAGAAAAAGTAAGAAAAACAATAAAAACAAATAATTAAAAAGCAGCAGTAAATAACAATAGCGGGCTAAATAAAATCATCAAATCAAATCAAATGTATTTATATAGCCCTTCGTACATCAGCTGATATCTCAAAGTGCTGTACAGACACCCAGCCTAAAACCCCAAACAGCAAGCAATGCAGGTGTAGAAGCACGTTGGCTAGGAAAAACTACCTAGAAAGGCTAAAACCTAGGAATAAATCTAGAGGAACCAGGCTATGTGGGGTGGCCAGTCCTCTTCTGGCTGTGCCGGGTGGAGATTATAACAGAACGTGGCCAAGGTGTTCAAATGTTCATAAACGACCAGCATGGTCAAATAATAGTAATCACAGTGAACAGGTCAGGGTTCCATAGCCGCAGGCAGAACAGTTGAAACTGGAGCAGCAGCACGGCCAGGTGGACTGGGGACAACAAGGAGTCATCATGCCAGGTAGTTCTGAGGCATGGTCCTCCGAGAGAGAGAAAGAAAGAAAGAGAGAATTAGCGAGAGCATACTTAAATTCACACAGGAAACAATGTGGAGGCTATATACAGGGGGTACCGGTACAGAGTCAATGTGGAGGCTATATACAGGGTGTACTGGTACAGAGTCAATGTGGAGGCTATATACAGGGGGTACCGGTACAGAGTCAATGTGGAGGCTATATACAGGGGGTACTGGTACAGAGTCAATGTGGAGGCTATATACAGGGTGTACCGGTACAGAGTCAATGTGGAGACTATATACAGGCGGTACCGGTACAGAGTCAATGTGCGGGGGCACCGGTTAAGTCGTGGTAATTGAGATAATATGTACATGCACTTAGGGTTGTTAATGTGGCTATGCATAGATAATAACAGAGACTAGTAGCAGTGTAGGGTGGGTGGGGGGGGGCTTCCTCTGACACCGCCTGGTCCTGGATGGCAGGAAGCTTTTTTATTTTATTTTATTTCACTATTAGTACCTTTATTTTAGTACTAAAGTAGGGGGTTATTCTATCACATTTTTTATTTCACCTTTATTTAACCAGGTAGGCAAGTTGAGAACAAGTTCTCATTTACAACTGCGACCTGGCCAAGATAAAGCAAAGCAGTTCGACACAGACAACGACACAGAGTTACACATGGAGTAAAACAAACATACAGTCAATAATACAGTATAAACAAGTCTATATACGATGTGAGCAAATGAGGTGAGATAAGGGAGGTAAAGGCAAAAAAAAGGCCATGGTGGCAAAGTAATTACAATATAGCAAGTAAAACACTGGAATGGTAGATTTGCAGTGGGAGAATGTGCAAAGTAGAGAGAAATAATGGGGTGCAAAGGAGCTAAATAAATAAATACAGTAGGGGAAGAGGTAGTTGTTTGGGCTAAATTATAGGTGGGTTATGTACAGGTGCAGTAATCTGTGAGCTGCTCTGACAGTTGGTGCTTAAAGCTAGTGAGGGGGATAAGTGTTTCCAGTTTCCGAGATTTTTGCAGTTCGTTCCAGTCATTGGCAGCAGAGAACTGGAAGGCGAGGCGGCCAAAGTAAGAATTGGTTTTGGGGGTGACCAGAGAGATATACCTGCTGGAGCGCGTGCTACAGGTGGGTGCTGCTATGGTGACCAGCGAGGTGAGATAAGGGAGGACTTTACCTAGCAGCGTCTTGTAGATGACCTGGAGCCAGTGGGTTTGGCGACGAGTATGAAGCGAGGGCCAGCCAACGAGAGCGTACAGGTCGCAGTGGTGGGTAGCTTGGCCCTGGTATTGTACTGGGCCGTAAGCACTACCCTCTGTAGTGCCTTGCGGTCGGAGGCAAAGCAGTTGCCATACCAGGCAGTGATGCAACCAAGCTCTCGATGGTGCAGCTGTTGAACCTCTTGAGGTTCTCAGGACCCATGCCAAATCTTTTCAGTCTCCTGATGGGGAATAGGTTTTGTCGTACCCTCTTCACGACTGTCTTGGTGTGTTTGGACCATGTTAGTTTGTTGGTGATGTGGACAACAAGGAACTTGAAGCTCTCAACCTGCTCCTCTACAGCCCCGTCCATGAGAATGGGGGGCGTGCTCGGTCCTCTTTTTTCCCTGAAGTCCACAATCATCTCCTGTTATAAATTATGTTAAGGTATATATTTTTTTAATTTACATTTTTTATTTCACCTTTATTTAACCAGGAAGGCCATTTGGAGAACAAGTTGATTGCTGTTATAAGTGGGTTCAACCAGACGTTGCTGTTATAAGTGGGTTCAACCAGACGTTGCTGTTATAAGTGGGTTCAACCAGACGTTGCTGTTATAAGTGGGTTCAACCAGACGTTGCTGTTATAAGTGGGTTCAACCAGACGTTGCTGTTATAAGTGGGTTCAACCAGACGTTGCTGTTATAAGTGGGTTCAACCAGACGTTGCTGTTATAAGTGGGTTCAACCAGACGTTGCTGTTATAAGTGGGTTCAACCAGACGTTGCTGTTATAAGTGGGTTCAACCAGACGTTGCTGTTATAGTGGGTTCAACCAGACGTTGCTGTTATAGTGGGTTCAACCAGACGTTGCTGTTATAGTGGGTTCAACCAGACGTTGCTGTTATAAGTGGGTTCAACCAGACGTTGCTGTTATAGTGGGTTCAACCAGACGTTGCTGTTATAGTGGGTTCAACCAGACATTGCTGTTATAGTGGGTTCACCCAGACGTTGTGCTCCTGGATGGATCTGTCATATACCGAGTTGTTAGATTGCCTACCTTCCCCTACAATAGAAACCCTGGTTCGAATCCAGGCTGTATCACAACCAGCTGTGATTGGGAGTCCCATAGGGTGGTGCATAATTGGCCTAACGTTGTCCGGTTTTGGCCGGTCTAGGCCGTCATAGCCTATACTGCTACTTGATGGCTTCTGGCCCTTTCACACCTAAAGAGCACCGTAGGCTGGAACTGCTCACTATGATGACTACAATAACAAATGGCTGCCTAATGGGGAGTTTTATGGCTGGGGGAAAGGTTTGTGTCAGGCTTGACAATGGTTAAGATTTGACTATTAGAAGTCAGTGAGGACATTGGGGAATGATTATTTTGATTAAGTTGCCCACATTATCTGTACTCTGACTTGACAATATTGTTGATCAAGACAGGAGTGTTTCGAACACATTCACCTTCATGCATCGGGTTTTTAACGGTATCGTAAGGGGAGTCTATATTTCTCCTCCTCCTGACCCCTGAGTGGCTGGTTTCTGTTATCTTGAAGAGCTGCCCAGCCCCGCCACGCCTCACTGACTTGTGTCTCTTCGTTCTGCCTAAACTACTGGTCCAGCCAGCCGTCTCCAGTCCAGCCAGCCGTCTCCAGTCCAGCCAGCCGTCTCCAGTCCAACTAACTGCTTAGTTCCTGGATCATGTTAAAACGGACGCGGTATCTGTAAGGCGCCCGACTGTCTGCGGCGTTGTGGCTGAGAAACTGACGCCCTCCGACTGCACGGTTATTATAGACGGCATAGTTTCATCCTGGACCTTGTGAGGAAAGCGGCGGTGTTGGATTTAAAGGGGGTACAGCCGTCAATCAAACGGAAGGATTCGAACCATTGTAACGGTAAATATGAATCATCTCGTTTTGACTCTTGTGGCGTATGCTACTTGATGAATCGGTGTTGTGTGTGTGTGTGTGTGTGCGAGGAAAACGTTAGGTAGCGGTTTTAAGGGAGCGTTTTTGTGCCGAGGTAGAGAAAGGTAGGTTAAATCTACTGTTAGTGCAGTGTAATTAACGAAATGACTCTTAACTTGTGGGTTTTCAGTGTAATTAACACAATTTCTAACTTGTGGTTTTCAACAACGGTCTTTTCCTCTGTCCGTTGTGACAAAAAATGACTACCGTTAGTCAAACAACTCCTGTTAGAAAATAATGCATGTCAACTTAGGACAAATGTTTTCCTGTAGGCAACTACAATATATTGAAATGATGAAAACACAACATATTTGAGGTCATCACAGCTAAGACATTATTATTTGTTACATATAATACAGGCAACATTATTATCAATGTGTTGCAGCACGATTTGGATTTCAAAACAATCCTGTTTGAGTTATTGAATTGATATAACCTTTATCTTTCCCCTATAAAGGTTGTCATAGATCATTTTTTTTGTCCCTTGTTATAGAAAATTCAAATTCACCACGTTATTTTAGCACCATCAAAGCTGTCTGTGTTCTGTCTGTAAGTCCAATGTGCCTTCAGACTGTACTATATTTCTGTCTAACTGTACACCCCCTGTCTGTCTGGTATATGTCTATAGACCTGTCTGTCTGTCTGGTATATGTCTATAGACCTGTCTGTCTGGTTTATGTCTATAGACCCCCCTGTCTGTCTGGTATATGTCTATAGACCTCCCTGTCTGTCTGGTATATGTCTATAGACCTCCCTGTCTGTCTAGTATATGTCTATAGACCCCCCTGTCTGTTTGGTATATGTCTATAGACCTGTCTGTCTGGTATATGTCTATAGACCCCCTGTCTGTCTGGTATATGTCTATAGACCTCCCTGTCTGTCTGGTATATCTATAGACCTGTCTGTCTGGTATATGTCTATAGACCTCCCTGTCTGTCTGGTATGTGTCTATAGACCTCCCTGTCTGTCTGGTATATGTCTATAGACCCCCATGTCTGTCTGGTATATGTCTATAGACCTCCCTGTCTGTCTAGTATATGTCTATAGACCTCCCTGTCTGTCTGGTATATGTCTATAGACCTCCCTGTCTGTCTGGTATATGTCTATAGACCCCCCCTGTCTGTCTGGTATATGTCTATAGACCCCCCTGTCTGTCTAGTATATGTCTATATACCTGTCTGTCTGGTATATGTCTATAGACCTGTCTGTCTGGTATATGTCTATAGACCTGTCTGTCTGGTATGTCTATAGACCTGTCTGTCTGGTATATGTCTATCGACCCCCTTGTCTGTCTGGTATATGTCTATAGACCTGTCTGTCTGTCTGGTATATGTCTATAGACCCCCCTGTCTGTCTGGTATATGTCTATAGACCTCCCTGTCTGTCTGGTATATGTCTATAGACCTGTCTGTCTGGTATATGTCTATAGACCCCCCTGTCTGTCTGGTATATGTCTATAGACCCCCCTGTCTGTCTGGTATATGTCTATAGACCTCCCTGTCTGTCTGGTATATGTCTATAGACCTCCCTGTCTGTCTGGTATATGTCTATAGACCCCCCTGTCTGTCTGGTATATGTCTATAGACCTCCCTGTCTGTCTGGTATATGTCTATAGACCTCCCTGTCTGTCTGGTATATGTCTATAGACCTCCCTGTCTGTCTGGTATATGTCTATAGACCCCCCTGTCTGTCTGGTATATGTCTATAGACCTCCCTGTCTGTCTGGTATATGTCTATAGACCTGTCTGTCTGGTATATGTCTATAGACCTCCCTGTCTGTCTGGTATATGTCTATAGACCCCCCTGTCTGTCTGGTATATGTCTATAGACCCCCCTGTCTGTCTAGTATATGTCTATAGACCCCCCTGTCTGTCTGGTATATGTCTATAGACCCCCCTGTCTGTCTAGTATATGTCTATAGACCCCCCTGTCTGTCTGGTATATGTCTATAAACCTCCATGTCTGTCTAGTATATGTCTATAGACCTGTCTGTCTGGTATATGTCTATAGACCCCCCTGTCTGTCTGCTATATGTCTATAGACCTCCCTGTCTGTCTGGTATATGTCTATAGACCTGTCTGTCTGGTATGTCTATAGACTCCCCTGTCTGTCTGGTATATGTCTATAGACCTGTCTGTCTGTCTGGTATATGTCTATAGACCTGTCTGTCTGTCTGGTATATGTCTATAGACCTCCCTGTCTGTCTGGTATATGTCTATAGACCCCCTGTCTGTCTGGTATATGTCTATAGACCCGCTTGTCTGTCTGATATATGTCTATAGACCCCCCTGTCTGTCTAGTATATGTCTATAGACCCCCCTGTCTGTCTGGTATATGTCTATAGACCTGTCTGTCTGGTATATGTCTATAGACCTCCCTGTCTGTCTGGTATATGTCTATAGACCTCCCTGTCTGTCTGGTATATGTCTATCGACCTGTCTGTCTGGTATATGTCTATAGACCTGTCTGTCTGCTATATGTCTACAGACTTGTCTGTCTGTCTGGTATATGTCTATAGACCCCCCTGTTTGTTTGCTATATGTCTATAGACCCCCCTGTCTGTCTGGTATATGTCTATAGACCTCCCTGTCTGTCTGGTATATGTCTATAGACCTCCCTGTCTGTCTGGTATATGTCTATAGACTCCCCTGTCTGTCTAGTATATGTCTATAGACCTGTCTGTCTGGTATGTCTATAGACCTGTCTGTCTGGTATATGTCTATCGACCCCCTTGTCTGTCTGGTATATGTCTATAGACCTGTCTGTCTGTCTGGTATATGTCTATAGACCTCCCTGTCTGTCTGGTATATGTCTATAGACCTCCCTGTCTGTCTGGTATATGTCTATAGACCTCCCTGTCTGTCTGGTATATGTCTATAGACCCCCCTGTCTGTCTGGTATATGTCTATAGACCTCCCTGTCTGTCTGGTATATGTCTATAGACCTGTCTGTCTGGTATATGTCTATAGACCCCCCTGTCTGTCTGGTATATGTCTATAGACCCCCCTGTCTGTCTGGTATATGTCTATAGACCCCCCTGTCTGTCTAGTATATGTCTATAGACCCCCCTGTCTGTCTAGTATATGTCTATAGACCCCCTGTCTGTCTAGTATATGTCTATAGACCCCCCTGTCTGTCTGGTATATGTCTATAGACTCCCCTGTCTGTCTGGTATATGTCTATAGACCCCCCTGTCTGTCTGGTATATGTCTATAGACCCCCTGTCTGTCTGGTATATGTCTATAGACCTCCCTGTCTGTCTGGTATGTCTATAGACTCCCCTGTCTGTCTGGTATATGTCTATAGACCCCCCTGTCTGTCTGGTATATGTCTATAAACCTCCATGTCTGTCTAGTATATGTCTATAGACCTGTCTGTCTGGTATATGTCTATAGACCTGTCTGTCTGTCTGGTATATGTCTATAGACCTGTCTGTCTGTCTGGTATATGTCTATAGACCTGTCTGTCTGTCTGGTATATGTCTATAGACCTCCCTGTCTGTCTGGTATATGTCTATAGACCCCCTGTCTGTCTGGTATATGTCTATAGACCCCCTTGTCTGTCTGATATATTTCTATAGACCCCCCTGTCTGTCTAGTATATGTCTATTGACCCCCCTGTCTGTCTGGTATATGTCTATAGACCTGTCTGTCTGGTATATGTCTATAGACCTCCCTGTCTGTCTGGTATATGTCTATAGACCTCCCTGTCTGTCTGGTATGTCTATAGACTCCCCTGTCTGTCTGGTATATGTCTATAGACCCCCCTGTCTGTCTGGTATATGTCTATAAACCTCCATGTCTGTCTAGTATATGTCTATAGACCTGTCTGTCTGGTATATGTCTATAGACCTGTCTGTCTGTCTGGTATATGTCTATAGACCTGTCTGTCTGTCTGGTATATGTCTATAGACCTGTCTGTCTGTCTGGTATATGTCTATAGACCTCCCTGTCTGTCTGGTATATGTCTATAGACCCCCTGTCTGTCTGGTATATGTCTATAGACCCCCTTGTCTGTCTGATATATTTCTATAGACCCCCCTGTCTGTCTAGTATATGTCTATTGACCCCCCTGTCTGTCTGGTATATGTCTATAGACCTGTCTGTCTGGTATATGTCTATAGACCTCCCTGTCTGTCTGGTATATGTCTATAGACCTCCCTGTCTGTCTGGTATGTCTATAGACTCCCCTGTCTGTCTGGTATATGTCTATAGACCTGTCTGTCTGCTATATGTCTACAGACCTGTCTGTCTGTCTGGTATATGTCTATAGACCCCCCTGTCTGTCTGCTATATGTCTATAGACCTCCCTGTCTGTCTGGTATATGTCTATAGACCTCCCTGTCTGTCTGGTATATGTCTATAGACTCCCCTGTCTGTCTAGTATATGTCTATAGACTCCCCTGTCTGTCTAGTATATGTCTATAGACCCCCCTGTCTGTCTGGTATATGTCTATAGACCTCCCTGTCTGTCTGGTATATGTCTATAGACCTCCCTGTCTGTCTGGTATATGTCTATAGACCTCCCTGTCTGTCTGGTATATGTCTATAGACCCCCCTGTCTGTCTGGTATATGTCTATAGACCCCCCTGTCTGTCTGTCTGGTATATGTCTATAGACCTCCCTGTCTGTCTGGTATATGTCTATAGACCTGTCTGTCTGTCTGGTATATGTCTATAGACCTCCCTCCCTGTCTGGTATATGTCTATAGACCTCCCTGTCTGTCTGGTATAGGTCTATAGACCTGTCTGTCTGGTATATGTCTATAGACCTGTCTGTCTGGTATATGTCTATAGACCCCCCTGTCTGTCTGGTATATGTCTATATACCTGTCTGTCTGGTATATGTCTATAGACCCCCCTGTCTGTCTGGTATATGTCTATAGACCTGTCTGTCTGTCTGGTATATGTCTATAGACCTCCCTGTCTGTCTGGTATATGTCTATAGACCTGCTTGTGTTTATTGATTTAAACACACACACCTCCACACGCATCCCACCTCCCAGCACTGACACCATTTTTTCTTACGTTGACCCATGTGGACAGACAGTGTGTTGCTGTGTGTGTGGAGACAACCGGACCACCAGGTGTGTGTGTCCAGCCTACTAGCTGACTGTCAGGATGAGGCCTGGTCAGCTGTATGTTCTGGTTCCAGCCTCCGCTGCCCTCCTCCTCCTCCTCATCGTCCTATCAGAACCGTCTCAGACCAGCGCCTGCAACAAGGCGCTCTGCGCCTCGGATGTCAGCAAGTGTCTCATACAGGTAAAGTGTTTCCTTGTCCTTGTCCATGTCCTTGTCCTTGTCCTTGTCCCTGTCCTTGTCCTTGTGTGTGTGTGTGTGTGCAGGGGCGGACTGGGACAAAAACTCTGCCCCGGCATTTTAGCCACACCAACCAACATCCCAAGCTGTCTTTAAGATGTCTGCATGTCTTTAAGATGTCTACATGTCTTTAAGATGTCTACATGTCTTTAAGATGTCTACATGGCTTTAATATGTCCACATGTCTTTAATATGTCTACATGTCTTTAAGATGTCTACATGTCTTTAAGATGTCTGCATGTCTTTAAGATGTCTACATGTCTTTAAGATGTCTACATGTCTTTAAGATGTCTACATGTCTACATGTCTTTAAGATGTCTACATGTCTTTAAGATGTCTACATGTCTTTAAGATGTCTACATGTCTTTAAGATGTCTGCATGTCTTTAAGATGTCTGCATGTCTACATGTCTTTAAGATGTCTGCATGTCTACATGTCTTTAAGATGTCTACATGTCTTTAAGATGTCTACATGTCTTTAAGATGTCTACATGTCTTTAAGATGTCTACATGTCTGCATGTCTTTAAGATGTAGACATCTTAAAGACATGTAGACATCTTAAAGACATGTAGACATGTAGACATCTTAAAGACATGTAGACATCTTAAAGACATGTAGACATCTTAAAGACATGTAGACATGTCTACATGTCTACATGTCTTTAAGATGTCTACATGTCTTTAAGATGTCTACATGTCTACATGTCTTTAAGATGTCTACATGTCTTTAAGATGTCTACATGGCTTTAATATGTCCACATGTCTTTAATATGTCTACATGTCTTTAAGATGTCTACATGTCTTTAAGATGTCTGCATGTCTTTAAGATGTCTACATGTCTTTAAGATGTCTACATGTCTTTAAGATGTCTACATGTCTTTAAGATGTCTACATGTCTTTAAGATGTCTGCATGTCTTTAAGATATCTACATGTCTTTAAGATGTCTACATGTCTGCATGTCTTTAAGATGTCTGCATGTCTACATGTCTACATGTCTTTAAGATGTCTACATGTCTTTAAGATGTCTACATGTCTTTAAGATGTCTACATGTCTTTAAGATGTCTACATGTCTTTAAGATGTCTTCATGTCTACATGTCTTTAAGATGTCTACATGTCTACATGTCTGCATGTCTTTAAGATGTCTGCATGTCTTTAAGATGTCTGCATGTCTTTAAGATGTCTGCATGTCTTTAAGATGTCTACATGTCTTTAAGATGTCTTCATGTCTACATGTCTTTAATATGTCTACATGTCTACATGTCTTTAAGATGTCTACATGTCTTTAAGATGTCTACATGTCTTTAAGATGTCTACATGTCTTTAAGATGTCTTCATGTCTACATGTCTTTAAGATGTCTACATGTCTACATGTCTGCATGTCTTTAAGATGTCTGCATGTCTTTAAGATGTCTGCATGTCTTTAAGATGTCTGCATGTCTTTAAGATGTAGACATCATGAAGATTATTGTCATATGAAGTATTCCCCTCTACCCTAGTGTTAAGTACTACTACATATGAAGTATTCCCCTCTAACCTAGTGATAAGTACTACTACATATGAAGTATTCCCCTCTAACCTAGTGATAAGTACTACTACATATGAAGTATTCCCCTCTACCCTAGTGATAAGTACTACTACATATGAAGTATTCCCCTCTACCCTAGTGATAAGTACTACTACATATGAAGTATTCCCCTCTACCCTAGTGATAAGTACTACTACATATGAAGTATTCCCCTCTACCCTAGTGATAAGTACTACTACATATGAAGTATTCCCCTCTACCCTAGTGATAAGTACTACTACATATTAAGTATTCCCCTCTACCCTAGTGATAAGTACTACTACATATGAAGTATTCCCCTCTACCCTAGTGATAAGTACTACTACATATGAAGTATTCCCCTCTACCCTAGTGATAAGTACTACTACATATGAAGTATTCCCCTCTACCCTAGTGATAAGTACTACTACATATTAAGTATTCCCCTCTACCCTAGTATTAAGTACTACTACATATGAAGCATTCCCCTCTACCCTAGTGTTAAGTACTACTACATATGAAGTATTCCCCTCTACCCTAGTGATAAGTACTACTACATATTAAGTATTCCCCTCTACCCTAGTGATAAGTACTACTACATATGAAGTATTCCCCTCTAACCTAGTGATAAGTACTACTACATATGAAGTATTCCCCTCTAACCTAGTGATAAGTACTACTACATATGAAGTATTCCCCTCTAACCTAGTGATAAGTACTACTACATATGAAGTATTCCCCTCTAACCTAGTGTTAAGTACTACTACATATGAAGTATTCCCCTCTAACCTAGTGATAAGTACTACTACATATGAAGTATTCCCCTCTACCCTAGTGATAAGTACTACTACATATGAAGTATTTAGTGAATTACTCCCTCATAGAGTGCATTCGGAAAGTATTCAGACCCCTTGACTTTTTCCACATTTTGTTACGTTACAGCCTTATTCTAAAATGAATTAAATATTTTTTTCTCATTAATCTACACACAGTACCCCCTTAATGACATTACAATACCCCCTTAATGACATCACAATACCCCCTTAATGACATCACAATACCCCCTTAATGACATCACAATACCCCCTTAATAATGGCAAAGTGAAACCTTTGATATGAGGCTCGAAATTGATCTTGTTTCTATTGATCAACCTTGAGATGTTTCTACAACTTGTATTTATTTTATTTAACCAGGCAAGTCAGTTAAGAACAAATCCTTATTTACAATGACGGCCTACTCTGGCCAAACCCTAACCGGGACGACGCTGGGCCAATTGTGTGCCGCCCTATGCGACTCCCAATCACGTCCGGTTGTGATACAGCCTGGAATCGAACCAGGATCTGTAGTGACGCCTCTAGCACTGAGATGCAGTGCCTTAGACCGCTGCGCTACTCAGGAGCCCAAATTGGTGTCCAACTGTGGTAAATTCAATTGATTGAGAATGATTTGGAAAGGCACACAGCTGTCTATATAAAGGTCCACAAGTTGACGGTGCATGTCAGAGAAAAAACCAAGCCATGAGGTCGAAGGAATTGTCCGTAGAGCTTCGAGACAGGATTTTGTCGAGGCACAGATCTGGGGAAGGGTACAAAAACATGTCTGCAGCGTTGAAGGTCCCCAAGAACATAGTGGCCCCCATCATTCTTAAATGGAAGAAGTTTGGAATCACCAAGACTCTTTCTAGAGCTGGCCGCCTGGCTAAACTGAGCAATCGGGGGAGAAGGGCCTTGGTCAGGGAGCTGATAAGAACCTGATGGTCACTCTGATAGAGCTCCAGAGGCCCTCTGTGGAGATGGGAGAACCTTCCAGAAGGACAACCATCACTGCAGCACTCCACCAATTAGGCCTTTATGGTAGAGTGGCTGCTTGGAGTTTTCCAAAAGTCACCTAAAGACTCTCAGACCATGAGAAACAAGATTCTCTGGTGTGATGAAATCAAGCGTCACGTCTGGAGGAAACCGGACACCGTCCCTACGGTGAAGCATGGTGGAGGCATCATCATGCTGTGCTGATGTTTTTCAGGAGCAGGGACTGGGAGACTAGTCAGGATTGAGGGAGAGTTGAACAGAGCAAAGAACAGAGAGATTGTTGGTGAAAAACTGCTCCAGAGCCCTCAGGACCTCAGACTGGGGCGAAGGTACACCTTCCAACAGGACAACAACCCTAAGCACACAGCCAATACATTGCAGGAGTGGCTTCAGGACAAGTGTCTGAATGTCCTTGAGTGGCCCAGCCAGAGCCCGGACTTGAACCCAATCAAATATCTCTAGAGAGACCTGAAAATAGCTGTGCAGCGATGCTCCCCATCCAACCTGAGGGGCTTGAGAGGATCTGCAGAGAAGAATGGGAGTAACTCCCCAAATACAGGTCCCCAAGCTTGTAGTGTCATACCCAAGAAGACTGGAGGCTGTAATCACTGCCAAAGGTGCTTCAACAAAGTACTGAGTAAAGGGTCTGAATACTTATGTACATGTGATATTTAAGTTTCAGATTTTTAATACATTTGCTAAAATTAAAAATAAATAAACAGTTTTTGCTTTGTCATTATGGGGTATCGTGTGTAGATTGAGGGAGGGGGAGGGGGGGGGGGGACAATTTAATCAATTTTAGAAAAAAGCTGTAACGTAACAAAATGTTTAAAAAGTCAAGGGGTCTGAATACTTTACAAATGCACTGTTTGTTAACGTTGCCAAAGCAAGTGGAAAAAAAAAATAAACAAATGTGAAATGAACAATAAAATATTAACAGGAAACATTACAGTTCCTAAAGGAATAGAGGCATTTCAAATGTCATATTATTTCTATATACGGTGTTGTAACGATGTACAAATAGTTAAAGTACAAATGGGGGAAAATAAATAAACATAAATATGGGTTGTATTTACAATGGTGTTTGTTCTTCACTGGTTGCCCTTGTGGCCCTTGTGGCAACAGATCTTGCAGCTGTGATGGCACACTGTGGAATTTCACCTAATAGATTTCTGAATTGGATTTGTTTTCAAATTCCTTTTTGGGGTCTGTGTAATCTGAGGGAAATATGTGTCTCTAACAATATTAGATGAGTCCATTATGCATGATGATGTATGATGTAAGATAGTCTAGCGTTAGCTAGCTACATTTTCAGATATTATTTTTGACAGAAAGTGGTTTCATTTCAAGCTAAAGTGTACTGTTAGCTAGCTAGCTATATGTCTTAAGCTAAAGTGTACTGTTAGCTAGCTAGCTATATGTCTTAAGCTAAAGTGTACTGTTAGCTAGCTAGCTATATGTCTTAAACTAAAGTGTACTGTTAGCTAGCTAGCTATATGTCTTAAGCTAAAGTGTACTGTTAGCTAGCTAGCTATATGTCTTAAGCTAAAGTGTACTGTTAGCTAGCTAGCTATATGTCTTAAGCTAAAGTGTACTGTTAGCTAGCTAGCTATATGTCTTAAGCTAAAGTGTACTGTTAGCTAGCTAGCTATATGTCTTAAGCTAAAGTGTACTGTTAGCTAGCTAATGTTAGCTGGCTGGCTCCCGAGCTGATGTTATTGTTTGTTTCCTAGAGCCGTGTGCTGTTCTAGTTAGAGTCTAATATTAGCTAGCTAACATTGAACCTGGATGGTTAGCGCCCAGCATATTCATGCAGGGTAGTAACGGCATGATTTGGCACTATGATCAATGTTGTTTAAATAGCTAAAGTTAGCTGGCTGGTTCATTAGCTAACGTTATGTGACGTGTGTGATCTTACACCTTATTTACCTAGCTAGGTTCATTGTTTACCTAGCTAGGTTCATTGTTTACCTAGCTAGGTTCATTGTTTACCTAGCTAGGTTCATTGTTTACTTAGCTAGGTTCATTGTTTACTTAGCTAGGTTCATTGTTTACTTAGCTAGGTTCATTGTTTACCTAGCTAGGTTCATTGTTTACTTAGCTAGGTTCATTGTTTACTTAGCTAGGTTCATTGTTTACTTAGCTAGGTTCATTGTTTACCTAGCTAGGTTCATTGTTTACTTAGCTAGGTTCATTGTTTACTTAGCTAGGTTCATTGTTTACTTAGCTAGGTTCATTGTTTACTTAGCTAGGTTCATTGTTTACCTAGCTAGGTTCATTGTTTACCTAGCTAGGTTCATTGTTTACTTAGCTAGATTCATTGTTTACTTAGCTAGATTCATTGTTTTCTTAGCTAGATTCATTGTTTACCTAGCTAGATTCATTGTTTACCTAGCTAGGTTCATTGTTTACCTAGCTAGGTTCATTGTTTACCTAGCTAGGTTCATTGTTTACTTAGCTAGATTCATTGTTTACTTAGCTAGATTCATTGTTTTCTTAGCTAGGTTCATTGTTTACCTAGCTAGCTAGCTACATGTCTTAAGCTAAAGTGTACAACACCTTTTGAATATGGCCGGTGTCAGTAAACATCGGCAAAGAAGCATAATGAAATTGTTGCCAGCAGAGCTGGATGTAGACAAAGAAGAGCTCATCACTAGATACCAAAACATTCAAAGGCCATTTTCTCAAAACTGAGCTTACAAGCTTATCAACTTTCAAAGCAGAATTACTTTCCCATTGTTCCTCAACTGTAGTGTATAATATACCCTTTTCTAGCTCTGAGTCTCTACTTTTATCCTATGTAAAAAATATAAAAAAAACACAATTTCAAATGGCTACATAAGACCGAATCCAGGTGGTGAGTCTAAAATGGTCATACATTTGGCAGGAGGTTAGGAAGTGCAGCTCAGTTTCCACCTCATTTTGTGGGCAGTGAGCACATAGCCTGTATTCTCTTGAGAAGCAGGTCTGCCTACGGCGGCCTTTTTAAATAGCAAGGCTATGCTCACTGATTCTGTACATAGAAACCTACCTAGGTTTCTAGAAAATAACTAGCTATATAATTGGTAGCTATATTGGTTACTAGTCCAACGATCTATTTTACAGTTTAAGAAGAGACTCAGCAACTGTTATCTTCATCTTTCCTCTTCAATGGCTTCACATGGTTACTGGACGTACAAGCATTGGTTTTCCCACTGATTGCAGGGATTTTCATTATGAGAGGCAACACCTTCATTATACAAGGTCTTTCTGTAGCCTGTCTAGCTAGTAATAGTACTAGAATAAATAGTGTTTTAGTCATTACACATTGAGACTTACTGTATTTTATCAGAGAACAGTGCTTTAGTTGTTGAGTTACTGTATTTCATCAGAGAACAGGGCTTTAGTCATTACACGTTGAGACTTACTGTATTTTATCAGAGAATAGGGCTTTAGTCATTACACGTTGAGACTTACTGTATTTTATCAGAGAACAGGGCTTTACACGTTGAGACTTACTGTATTTTATCAGAGAACAGGGCTTTACACGTTGAGACTTACTGTATTTTATCAGAGAACAGGGCTTTACACATTGAGACTTGCTGTATTTCATCAGAGAACATGGCTTTAGTCGTTGAGACTTACTGTATTTCATCAGAGAACAGTGCTTTAGTCGTTGAGACTTACTGTATTTCATCAGAGAACAGGGCTTTAGTCGTTGAGACTTACTGTATTTCATCAGAGAACAGTGCTTTAGTCGTTGAGACTTACTGTATTTCATCAGACATAATCAGTTTTCCTCCCTGTTGGATCCATGTGTTTTTACTGGACATTCAGTCGTAACAAACACTCACATGATGAGATCAGTGTGAGAGTCCCGGAGGTGGAGAGAGCAGCAGTGTGTGAGAGTCCCGGAGGTGGAGAGAGCAGCACTGTGAGAGTCCCGGAGGTGGAGAGAGCAGCACTGTGAGAGTCCCGGAGGTGGAGAGAGCAGCAGTGTGTGAGAGTCCCGGAGGTGGAGAGAGCAGCAGTGTGTGAGAGTCCCGGAGGTGGAGAGAGCAGCAGTGTGTGAGAGTCCCGGAGGTGGAGAGAGCAGCAGTGTGTGAGAGTCCCGGAGGTGGAGAGAGCAGCACTGTGTGAGAGTCCCGGAGGTGGAGAGAGCAGCAGTGTGTGAGAGTCCCGGAGGTGGAGAGAGCAGCAGTGTGTGTGTGTGTAGGCGGAGGTGGAGAGAGCAGCAGTGTGTGAGAGTCCCGGAGGTGGAGAGTGTGTGTGTGTGTGTGTGTTTGTTTGTGTGTGTAAACCGCAGTGTGTTAACGCTGTACAATGTCACACTGTTGAGTCAGAGATAGACCTCTGTGGCTTTTCTCTGTTTATACTTAGCAGGAGAGATGGTTTCTCCTCCTAGGACAGGACACAAAGAGAGAGAGAGAGAGAGAAACAAGAGAGATGGTTTATTCTCCGAGGACAGGACACAAAGGGAGAGAGAGAGAGAAACAGGAGAGATGGTTTCTCCTCCGAGGACAGGACACAAAGGGAGAGAGAGAAACACATAGAGAGAAAGAAAATGGAGGGAGAGAAAAGGTTTCACTGTAATAGTGAAGGTGTAAACTTGTCAGGAGAAAACCTAAACAGGATATTTGACCTCTCAGCTTCCCTATCAAATCAAGCAGACAACCTAAGAAAATTAACATCAATGACAAATGGTTTGATGAAGAATGCAAAAAACCGAAGAAAGAAATTGAGAATCCTGTCCAACCAAAAACATAGACCCAGAGAGTCTACGCCTTCATTATAGTGAATCACTAAAACAATACAGAAATACACTACGGAAAAAGAAGGAGCAGCACGTCAGAAATCAGCTCAATGTAATTGAAGAATCCATAGACTCTAACCACTTCTGGGAAAATTGGAAAACACTAAACAAACAACAACACGAAGAATGATCTATCCAAAATGGAGATGGGTATGGGTAAACCACTTCTCCAATCTTTTTGTCCCTATAACAAAGAACAAACAGCAAAACATATACATGATCAAATACAAATCTTGGAATCAATTATTAAAGACTACCAGAACCCACTGGATTCTCCAATTACCTTGAATGAACTACAGGACAAAATGCAAACCCTCCAACCCAAAAGGCCTGTGGTGTTGATGGTATCCTAAATGAAATGATCAAATATACAGACAACAAATTCCAATTGGCTATACTTCAACTCTTTAACATCATCCTCAGCTCTGGCATTTTCCCCAATATTTAGAACCAAGGACTGATCACCCCAATCCGAGTTTTCTTGGGTATGACGCTACAAGCTTGGCACACCTGTTTTTGGGGGAGTTTCTCCCATTCTTCTCTGCAGATCCTCTCAAGCTCTGTCAGGTTGGATGGGGAGCGTTGCTGCACAGCTATTTTCAGGTCTCTCCAGAGATTTTCAATCAGGTTCATGTCTGGGCTCTGGCTGGGCCACTCAAGGACATTCAGAGACTTGTCCCGAAGCCACTCCTTCGTTGTCTTGGCTGTGTGCTTAGGGTCGTTGTCCTGTTGGAAGGTGAACCTTCACCCTGTCTGAGGTCCTGAGTGCTCTGGAGCAGGTTTTCAAGGATCTCTCTGTACTCCATTCATCTTTCCCTCGATCCTGACTAGTCTCCCAGTCCCTGCCGCTGAAAAACATCCCCACAGCATGATGCTGCCACCACCATGCTTCACGGTAGGGATGGTGCCAGGTTTCCTCTAGACGCGACGCTTGGAATTCAGGCCAAAGAGTTCAATCTTGGTTTCATCAGACCAGAGAATGTTGTTTCTCATAATCTGAGAGTTTGCCTGCGTTATTTGGTGTTTTACGTTGTACACGGAGGATATTTTGCAGAATTCTGCATGCGGAGTCTCAATTTGTTTTTTGGCCCATTTTGTGAATTCTTGGTCAGTGAGCGTACTTCAGACCTCACAACCATGAGGGTCAATGGGTTCTATAACTGATTCAATAATATTTTGCCAGATCCTAATTGGTATCAAATTGTATGTTAAGGCCCTTCTTGCCTTGTCTCTCAGATCGTTCACAGCTTTGTGGAAGATACCTGTGGCGCTGATGTGTAGGCCGAGGTATGTGTCGTTTTTTGTGTGCTCTTGGGCAACGGTGTCTAGATGGAATTTGTATTCGGGCAACTGGACCTTTTTTGGAACACATTTTCATTTTTATCTTTATCTTTTATCTTTTTTTATCTGAGATTTACTGTCCGAGGTCTGACAGAATCTGTGTAGAATATCTAGGTGCTGCTGTAGGCTCTTCTTGGTTGGGGACAGAAGCACCTCACTCTTTCTCTCCATCTCACTCACTCACTCACTCACTCACTCACTCACTCACTCACTCACTCGCGCTCTCTCTCTCTCTCTCGCTCTCTCTTTCTCTCTCCCTCTCCCTCTCTCTCTCGCTCTCTCTTTCCCTCTCCCTCCCTCTCTTTCTCTCTCCCCCTCTCTTTCTCTCTCCCTCTCCCTCCCTCTCTCTCTCTCTCTCTTTCTCTCTTTCTCTCTCCATCGCCCTCACTCTCTCTCTTTCTCTTTCTCTCTCTCCCTCTCTCTCCCCTCCTTCACGGCTTTGACCTTGACTTTGTGGAATGCGCTCTCTGTTCTGTTGTGTGTCAGGAGAAGGCAGGGAGTGAGAGGGAGAGACAGAGTGAGAAAGAGAGGAGGTAATAATACAGTGAGAAACACCATGCCAGTCCAACTCCCCGTCGACCAAACGACTCCGTCTCCCCTCTCCGTACCCTACCATTGGGGCTTTAGTGTGCTGCCAAAATGTGTTTTCACTTTGTTGAAAGAATGTGAATGTCTCTTTAGGTTTTGTTTCAATTGCTGCCTTTTGATTGTTGGTGCATTCCAAGACTTTAAAAAGACTGAACTAACTCATACAGTGAACTTTCTTCAGGTTCACAATCGAGTTTGGTTTCATGTAGATAAATACAGTTGCTTGTGTGTTCTGAACTTCGTACATGTCCGAACATGTACATACATACAGTATCACGTGTTTATGTTCCCTTCCTGACCAGAAATGAAGCTTCCATGTCCATGTCCTACTGTGGCAACATTCTTCTGATATACAGAAAAAAGTATGTTGAGTTTTACTATTCACAAGAAGCAGTGCCTGATGTGAACCATGCCTCGAACAAAAGAGATCTCAGAAGACCTAAGATTAAGAAAGGGTTACAAAATTATCTCTGTCATTATGAGGTATTGTGTGTAGATTGCTGATTTTAAATCAAATATTTTATTAAATTTTAGAATAAGGCTGTAATGTAAGAAAGTGTGGAAAAAGTGAAGTCCTACATAACCAGTCCTACATAACCTACATAACCAGTCCTACATAACCAGTCATACATAACCTACATAACCAGTCCTACATAACCAGTCATACATAACCTACATAACCAGTCCTACATAACCAGTCATACATAACCTACATAACCAGTACTACATAACCTAAATAACCAGTTCTACATAACCAGTACTACATAACCAGTCCTAAATAACCAGTCCTAAATAACCAGCCCTACATAACCAGTCATACATAACCTACATAACCAGTCCTACATAACCTACATACCCAGTCCTACATAACCATTCCTACATAATCTACATAACCAGTCCTACATAACCAGTCACACATAACCTACATAACCAGTCCTACATAACCAGTCATACATAACCTACATAACCAGTCCTACATAACCAGTCATACATAACCTACGTAACCAGTCCTACATAACCTACATACCCAGTCCTACATAACCATTCCTACATAATCTACATAACCAGTCCTACATAACCAGTCCTACATAACCTACATAACCATTCCTACATAACCAGTCCTACATAACCAGTCATACATAACCTACATAACCAGTCCTACATAACCTACATACCCAGTCCTACATAACCAGTCCTACACAACCAGTCCTACATAACCTACATAACCAGTCCTACATAACCTACATAACCAGTCCTACATAACCTAAACAACCAGTCCTACATAACCTACATAACCAGTCCTACATAACCTACATAACCAGTCCTACATAACCAGGCCTACATAACCAGTCATACATAACCAGTCATACATAACCTACATAACCAGTACTACATAACCTAAATAACCAGTCCTACATAACCAGTACTACATAACCAGTCCCTAAATAACCAGTCCTAAATAACCAGCCCTACATAACCAGTCATACATAACCTACATAACCAGTCCTACATAACCTACATACCCAGTCCTACATAACCATTCCTACATATCCTACATAACCAGGTCTACATAACCAGTCATACATAACCTACATAACCAGTCCTACATAACCAGTCATACATAACCTACATAACCAGTCCTACATAACCTACATACCCAGTCCTACATAACCATTCCTACATAATCTACATAACCAGTCCTACATAACCAGTCATACATAACCTTCATAACCATTCCTACATAACCTACATAACCAGTCCTACATAACCAGTCATACATAACCTACATACCCAGTCCTACATAACCATTCCTACATAATCTACATAACCAGTACTACATATCCTAAATAACCAGTCCTACATAACCAGTCCTACATAACCAGTCATACATAACCCAGTATGTATGACTGTAGTCATTATAACCAGTATGTATGACTGTAGTCATTATAACCAGTATGTATGACTGTAGTCATTATAACCAGTATGTATGACTGTAGTCATTATAACCAGAATGTATGACTGTAGTCATTATAACCAGTATGTATGACTGTAGTCATTATAACCAGTATGTATGACTGTAGTCATTATAACCAGAATGTATGACTGTAGTCATTATAACCAGAATGTATGACTGTAGTCATAACCAGTATGTATGACTGTAGTCATTATAGCCAGAATGTATGACTGTAGTCATTATAGCCAGAATGTATGACTGTAGTCATTATAACCAGAATGTATGACTGTAGTCATTATAACCAGTATGTATGACTGTAGTCATTATAACCAGAATGTATGACTGTAGTCATTATAACCAGTATGTATGACTGTAGTCATTATAACCAGTATGTATGACTGTAGTCATTATAGCCAGAATGTATGACTGTAGTCATTATAGCCAGAATGTATGACTGTAGTCATTATAACCAGAATGTATGACTGTAGTCATTATAACCAGTATGTATGACTGTAGTCATTATAACCAGAATGTATGACTGTAGTCATTATAACCAGTATGTATGACTGTAGTCATTATAACCAGAATGTATGACTGTAGTCATTATAGCCAGAATGTATGACTGTAGTCATTATAACCAGAATGTATGACTGTAGTCATTATAACCAGTATGTATGACTGTAGTCATTATAACCAGAATGTATGACTGTAGTCATTATAACCAGTATGTATGACTGTAGTCATTATAACCAGTATGTATGACTGTAGTCATTATAGCCAGAATGTATGACTGTAGTCATTATAGCCAGAATGTATGACTGTAGTCATTATAACCAGAATGTATGACTGTAGTCATTATAACCAGAATGTATGACTGTAGTCATTATAACCAGTATGTATGACTGTAGTCATTATAACCAGTATGTATGACTGTAGTCATTATAACCAGTATGTATGACTGTAGTCATTATAACCAGAATGTATGACTGTAGTCATTATAACCAGTATGTATGACTGTAGTCATTATAACCAGAATGTATGACTGTAGTCATTATAGCCAGTATGTATGACTGTAGTCATTATAACCAGAATGTATGACTGTAGTCATTATAACCAGTATGTATGACTGTAGTCATTATAGCCAGAATGTATGACTGTAGTCATTATAGCCAGAATGTATGACTGTAGTCATTATAACCAGTCCTGACTGTAGTCATTATAACCAGAATGTATGACTGTAGTCATTATAACCAGTATGTATGACTGTAGTCATTATAGCCAGAATGTATGACTGTAGTCATTATAACCAGAATGTATGACTGTAGTCATTATAACCAGTATGTATGACTGTAGTCATTATAACCAGTATGTATGACTGTAGTCATTATAACCAGTATGTATGACTGTAGTCATTATAACCAGTATGTATGACTGTATGTATGACTGTAGTCATTATAGCCAGAATGTATGACTGTAGTCATTATAACCAGTATGTATGACTGTAGTCATTATAACCAGTATGTATGACTGTAGTCATTATAGCCAGAATGTATGACTGTAGTCATTATAGCCAGTATGTATGACTGTAGTCATTATAGCCAGAATGTATGACTGTAGTCATTATAACCAGTATGTATGACTGTAGTCATTATAACCAGTATGTATGACTGTATGTATGACTGTAGTCATTATAGCCAGAATGTATGACTGTAGTCATTATAACCAGTCCTGACTGTAGTAATTATAACCAGTATGTATGACTGTAGTCATTATAACCAGTATGTATGACTGTAGTCATTATAGCCAGAATGTATGACTGTAGTCATTATAGCCAGAATGTATGACTGTAGTCATTATAACCAGTATATATGACTGTAGTCATTATAACCAGTATGTATGACTGTAGTCATTATAACCAGTCCTGACTGTAGTCATTATAACCAGTATGTATGACTGTAGTCATTATAACCAGTCCTGACTGTAGTCATTATAACCAGTCCTGACTGTAGTCATTATAACCAGTCCTGACTGTAGTCATTATAACCAGTCCTGACTGTAGTCATTATAACCAGAATGTATGACTGTAGTCATTATAACCAGTATGTAACAGTCATTATAACCAGTATGTATGACTGTAGTCATTATAGCCAGAATGTATGACTGTAGTCATTATAACCAGAATGTATGACTGTAGTCATTATAGCCAGAATGTATGACTGTAGTCATTATAACCAGTATGTATGACTGTAGTCATTATAGCCAGAATGTATGACTGTAGTCATTATAACCAGAATGTATGACTGTAGTCATTATAACCAGTATGTATGACTGTAGTCATTATAACCAGTATATATGACTGTAGTCATTATAACCAGTATGTATGACTGTAGTCATTATAACCAGAATGTATGACTGTAGTCATTATAACCAGTCCTGACTGTAGTCATTATAACCAGTCCTGACTGTAGTCATTATAACCAGAATGTATGACTGTAGTCATTATAACCAGAATGTATGACTGTAGTCATTATAACCAGAATGTATGACTGTAGTCATTATAACCAGTATGTATGACTGTAGTCATTATAACCAGTATGTATGACTGTAGTCATTATAACCAGTATGTATGACTGTAGTCATTATAACCAGTATGTATGACTGTAGTCATTATAACCAGTATGTATGACTGTAGTCATTATAACCAGAATGTATGACTGTAGTCATTATAACCAGTCCTGACTGTAGTCATTATAACCAGTCCTGACTGTAGTCATTATAACCAGTCCTGACTGTAGTCATTATAACCAGTCCTGACTGTAGTCATTATAACCAGTATGTATGACTGTAGTCATTATAGCCAGTATGTATGACTGTAGTCATTATAACCAGTATGTATGACTGTAGTCATTATAACCAGTATGTATGACTGTAGTCATTATAACCAGTATGTATGACTGTAGTCATTATAACCAGTCCTGACTGTAGTCATTATAACCAGTCCTGACTGTAGTCATTATAACCAGAATGTATGACTGTAGTCATTATAACCAGTATGTATGACTGTAGTCATTATAACCAGTATGTATGACTGTAGTCATTATAACCAGAATGTATGACTGTAGTCATTATAACCAGAATGTATGACTGTAGTCATTATAACCAGTATGTATGACTGTAGTCATTATAGCCAGTATGTATGACTGTAGTCATTATAACCAGAATGTATGACTGTAGTCATTATAACCAGAATGTATGACTGTAGTCATTATAACCAGAATGTATGACTGTAGTCATTATAGCCAGAATGTATGACTGTAGTCATTATAACCAGTATGTATGACTGTAGTCATTATAGCCAGAATGTATGACTGTAGTCATTATAGCCAGTATGTATGACTGTAGTCATTATAGCCAGAATGTATGACTGTAGTCATTATAACCAGAATGTATGACTGTAGTCATTATAACCAGAATGTATGACTGTAGTCATTATAACCAGAATGTATGACTGTAGTCATTATAACCAGTATGTATGACTGTAGTCATTATAACCAGTATGTATGACTGTAGTCATTATAGCCAGAATGTATGACTGTAGTCATTATAACCAGTATGTATGACTGTAGTCATTATAACCAGTCCTGACTGTAGTCATTATAACCAGTCCTGACTGTAGTCATTATAACCAGTCCTGACTGTAGTCATTATAACCAGTATGTATGACTGTAGTCATTATAACCAGTATGTATGACTGTAGTCATTATAGCCAGTATGTATGACTGTAGTCATTATAACCAGAATGTATGACTGTAGTCATTATAGCCAGTCCTGACTGTAGTCATTATAACCAGTATGTATGACTGTAGTCATTATAACCAGTATGTATGACTGTAGTCATTATAACCAGAATGTATGACTGTAGTCATTATAGCCAGAATGTATGACTGTAGTCATTATAACCAGAATGTATGACTGTAGTCATTATAACCAGAATGTATGACTGTAGTCATTATAACCAGTCCTGACTGTAGTCATTATAACCAGAATGTATGACTGTAGTCATTATAACCAGTCCTGACTGTAGTCATTATAGCCAGAATGTATGACTGTAGTCATTATAACCAGAATGTATGACTGTATGTATGACTGTAGTCATTATAGCCAGTCCTGACTGTAGTCATTATAACCAGAATGTATGACTGTATGTATGACTGTAGTCATTATAGCCAGTCCTGACTGTAGTCATTATAACCAGAATGTATGACTGTAGTCATTATAGCCAGAATGTATGACTGTAGTCATTATAACCAGAATGTATGACTGTATGTATGACTGTAGTCATTATAGCCAGTCCTGACTGTAGTCATTATAACCAGAATGTATGACTGTAGTCATTATAACCAGAATGTATGACTGTAGTCATTATAACCAGTATGTATGACTGTAGTCATTATAACCAGAATGTATGACTGTAGTCATTATAACCAGTATGTATGACTGTAGTCATTATAACCAGAATGTATGACTGTAGTCATTATAACCAGAATGTATGACTGTAGTCATTATAACCAGTCCTGACTGTAGTCATTATAACCAGAATGTATGACTGTAGTCATTATAACCAGAATGTATGACTGTAGTCATTATAACCAGAATGTATGACTGTAGTCATTATAACCAGAATGTATGACTGTAGTCATTATAACCAGAATGTATGACTGTAGTCATTATAACCAGAATGTATGACTGTAGTCATTATAACCAGAATGTATGACTGTAGTCATTATAACCAGTATGTATGACTGTAGTCATTATAACCAGTATGTATGACTGTAGTCATTATAGCCAGAATGTATGACTGTAGTCATTATAACCAGAATGTATGA
Organism: Oncorhynchus mykiss; assembly: GCF_013265735.2. NCBI lineage: Eukaryota > Metazoa > Chordata > Actinopteri > Salmoniformes > Salmonidae > Oncorhynchus > Oncorhynchus mykiss. Next base: position 87,911,335 of record NC_048572.1, on the reverse strand, counting down.
CTGTAGTCATTATAACCAGTCCTGACTGTAGTCATTATAGCCAGAATGTATGACTGTAGTCATTATAGCCAGAATGTATGACTGTAGTCATTATAGCCAGAATGTATGACTGTAGTCATTATAACCAGTATGTATGACTGTAGTCATTATAACCAGAATGTATGACTGTAGTCATTATAACCAGAATGTATGACTGTAGTCATTATAACCAGTCCTGACTGTAGTCATTATAGCCAGAATGTATGACTGTAGTCATTATAGCCAGAATGTATGACTGTAGTCATTATAACCAGTATGTATGACTGTAGTCATTATAGCCAGAATGTATGACTGTAGTCATTATAACCAGAATGTATGACTGTAGTCATTATAACCAGTATGTATGACTGTAGTCATTATAGCCAGAATGTATGACTGTAGTCATTATAACCAGTATGTATGACTGTAGTCATTATAACCAGTATGTATGACTGTATGTATGACTGTAGTCATTATAGCCAGAATGTATGACTGTAGTCATTATAGCCAGAATGTATGACTGTAGTCATTATAACCAGTATGTATGACTGTAGTCATTATAACCAGAATGTATGACTGTAGTCATTATAGCCAGAATGTATGACTGTAGTCATTATAACCAGTCCTGACTGTAGTCATTATAACCAGAATGTATGACTGTAGTCATTATAACCAGAATGTATGACTGTAGTCATTATAACCAGTATGTATGACTGTATGTATGACTGTAGTCATTATAGCCAGTATGTATGACTGTAGTCATTATAGCCAGAATGTATGACTGTAGTCATTATAACCAGTCCTGACTGTAGTCATTATAACCAGTATGTATGACTGTAGTCATTATAACCAGTATGTATGACTGTAGTCATTATAGCCAGTATGTATGACTGTAGTCATTATAACCAGTCCTGACTGTAGTCATTATAACCAGTCCTGACTGTAGTCATTATAACCAGTCCTGACTGTAGTCATTATAACCAGTCCTGACTGTAGTCATTATAACCAGTCCTGACTGTAGTCATTATAACCAGTCCTGACTGTAGTCATTATAACCAGTATGTATGACTGTAGTCATTATAACCAGTATGTATGACTGTAGTCATTATAGCCAGTATGTATGACTGTAGTCATTATAGCCAGAATGTATGACTGTAGTCATTATAACCAGTATGTAACAGTCATTATAGCCAGAATGTATGACTGTAGTCATTATAACCAGTATGTATGACTGTAGTCATTATAGCCAGAATGTATGACTGTAGTCATTATAACCAGTATGTATGACTGTAGTCATTATAACCAGTCCTGACTGTAGTCATTATAACCAGTATGTATGACTGTAGTCATTATAGCCAGTATGTATGACTGTAGTCATTATAGCCAGAATGTATGACTGTAGTCATTATAGCCAGAATGTATGACTGTAGTCATTATAGCCAGAATGTATGACTGTAGTCATTATAACAAGTCCTGACTGTAGTCATTATAACCAGTCCTGACTGTAGTCATTATAACCAGTATGTATGACTGTAGTCATTATAGCCAGTATGTATGACTGTAGTCATTATAACCAGAATGTATGACTGTAGTCATTATAACCAGTATGTATGACTGTAGTCATTATAACCAGTATGTATGACTGTAGTCATTATAACCAGTCCTGACTGTAGTCATTATAACCAGTATGTATGACTGTAGTCATTATAACCAGAATGTATGACTGTAGTCATTATAACCAGTCCTGACTGTAGTCATTATAGCCAGAATGTATGACTGTAGTCATTATAACCAGTCCTGACTGTAGTCATTATAGCCAGAATGTATGACTGTAGTCATTATAACCAGTCCTGACTGTAGTCATTATAACCAGTATGTATGACTGTATGTATGACTGTAACATAGTGCTGTTTCCTGTGTGTGTTGGTGTGTTCTGTCTACACTGGGCCTGGTCTCTGTAGTGACAGAGACAGTCACAGTCACCACAACCAGTCCTACATAACCTACATAACCAGTCCTACATAACCTACATAACCAGTCCTACATAACCTACACAACCAGTCCTACATAACCTACATAACCAGTCCTACATAACCTACATAACCAGTCCTACATAACCTACATAACCAGTCCTACACAACCAGTCCTACATAACCTACATAACAAGTCCTACATAACCTACATAACCAGTCCTACATAACCAGGCCTACATAACCAGTCATACATAACCAGTCATACATAACCTACATAACCAGTACTACATAACCTAAATAACCAGTCCTACATAACCAGTACTACATAACCAGTCCTAAATAACCAGTCATAAATAACCAGCCCTACATAACCAGTCATACATAACCTACATAACCAGTCCTACATAACCTACATACCCAGTCCTACATAACCATTCCTACATAATCTACATAACCAGTCCTACATAACCAGTCATACATAACCTACATAACCATTCCTACATAACCTACATAACCAGTCATACATAACCTACATAACCAGTCCTACATAACCTACATACCCAGTCCTACATAACCTACATAACCAGTCCTACACAACCAGTCCTACATAACCTACATAACCAGTCCTACATAACCTACATAACCAGTCCTACATAACCTACACAACCAGTCCTACATAACCTACATAACCAGTCCTACATAACCTACATAACCAGTCCTACATAACCTACATAACCAGTCCTACACAACCAGTCCTACATAACCTACATAACAAGTCCTACATAACCTACATAACCAGTCCTACATAACCAGGCCTACATAACCAGTCATACATAACCTACATAACCAGTACTACATAACCTAAATAACCAGTCCTACATAACCAGTACTACATAACCAGTCCTAAATAACCAGTCCTAAATAACCAGCCCTACATAACCAGTCATACATTACCTACATAACCAGTCCTACATAACCTACATACCCAGTCCTACATAACCATTCCTACATAACCTACATAACCAGTCCTACATAACCAGTCATACATAACCTACATAACCAGTCCTACATAACCAGTCATACATAACCTACATAACCAGTCCTACATAACCAGTCATACATAACCTACATAACCAGTCCTACATAACCTACATACCCAGTCCTACATAACCATTCCTACATAATCTACATAACCAGTCCTACATAACCAGTCATACATAACCTACATAACCATTCCTACATAACCTACATAACCAGTCCTACATAACCAGTCATACATAATCTACATAACCAGTCCTACATAACCTACATACCCAGTCCTACATAACCATTCCTACATAATCTACATAACCAGTACTACATATCCTAAATAACCAGTCCTACATAACCAGTCCTACATAACCAGTCATACATAACCAGTCATACATAACCTACATAACCAGTCATACATAACCTACATAACCAGTCCTACATAACCAGTCCTACATAACCTACATAACCAGTCCTACATAACCTACATAACCAGTCCTACATAACCAGTCCTACATAACCAGTCATACATAACCTACATAACAAGTCCTACATGTCCTACATAACCAGTCCTACATAACCTACATAACCAGTCCTACATAACCAGTCCTACATAACCTACATAGCCAGTCCTACATAACCAGTCCTACATAACCAGTCCTACATAACCAGTACTACATAACCAGTCCTACATAACCAGTCCTACATAACCAGTCCTACATAACCTACATAACCAGTCCTACATAACCAGTCCTACATAACCAGTACTACATAACCAGTCCTACATAACCAGTTCTACATAACCAGTCCTACATAACCTACATAACCAGTCCTACATAACCAGTCCTACATAACCAGTACTACATAACCAGTACTACATAACCAGTCCTACATAACCAGTCCTACATAACCAGTACTACATAACCAGTACTACATAACCAGTCCTACATAACCAGTCCTACATAACCTACATAGCCAGTCCTACATAACCAGTCCTACATAACCAGTCCTACATAACCAGTACTACATTTTTATTTTTTATTTTACCTTTATTTAACCAGGCAAGTCAGTTAAGAACAAATTCTTATTTTCAATGACGGCCTGGGAACAGTGGGTTAACTGCTTGTTCAGGGGCAGAACGACAGATTTGTACCTTGTCAGCTCGGGGGTTTGAACTCGCAACCTTCCGGTTACTAGTCCAACGCTCTAACCACTAGGCTACCCTGCCGCCCCATAGCCAGTCCTACATAACCAGTCCTACATAACCTACATAACCAGTCCTACATAACCAGTCCTACATAACCTACATAGCCAGTCCTACATAACCAGTCCTACATAACCAGTCCTACATAACCAGTACTACATAACCAGTCCTACATAACCTACATAACCAGTCCTACATAACCAGTCCTACATAACCAGTCATACATAACCTACATAACCAGTCATACATAACCTACATAACAAGTCCTACACAACCAGTCCTACATAACCTACATAACCAGTCCTACACAACCAGTCCTACATAACCTACATAACCAGTCCTACATAACCAGTCCTACATAACCAGTCCTACATAACCAGTACTACATAACCTACATAACCAGTCCTACATAACCAGTCATACATAACCAGTCATACATAACCTACATAACAAGTCCTACATAACCTACATAGCCAGTCCTACATAACCAGTCCTACATAACCTACATAACCAGTCCTACACAACCAGTCCTACATAACCTACATAACCAGTCCTACATAACCAGTCCTACATAACCTACATAACCAGTCCTACATAACCAGTCCTACATAACCAGTCATACATAACCAGTCATACATAACCTACATAACAAGTCCTACATAACCTACATAGCCAGTCCTTCATAACCAGTCCTACACAACCAGTCCTACATAACCTACATAACCAGTCCTACACAACCAGTCCTACATAACCTACATAACCAGTCCTACACAACCAGTCCTACATAACCAGTCATACATAACCAGTCCTACATAACCTACATAACCAGTCCTACATAACCAGTCATACATAACCAGTCATACATAACCTACATAACAAGTCCTACATATCCTACATAACCAGTCCTACATAACCAGTCCTACATATCCTACATAACCAGTCCTACATAACCAGTCCTACATAACCAGTCCTACATATCCTACATGGTAGTCCTACATAACCAGTCCTACATAACCAGTCCTACATATCCTACATAACCAGTACTACACAACCAGTCCTACATAACCTACATAACCAGTCCTACATAACCAGTCATACATAACCAGTCCTACATAACCTACATAACCAGTCCTACATAACCTACATAACCAGTCCTACATAACCAGTCATACATAACCAGTCCTACATAACCTACATAACCAGTCCTACATAACCTACATAACAAGTCCTACATATCATACATAACCAGTCCTACATAACCTACATAACAAGTCCTACATAACCAGTACTACATAACCAGTCCTACATAACCAGTCCTACATAACCAGTACTACATAACCAGTCCTACATAACAAGTCCTACATATCCTACATAACCAGTCCTACATAACCTACATAACAAGTCCTACATAACCAGTACTACATAACCAGTCCTACATAACCAGTCCTACATAACCAGTACTACATAACCAGTCCTACATAACCTACATAACCAGTCCTACATATCCTACATAACCAGTCCTACATAACCAGTCCTACATAACCAGTCCTACATAACCAGTCCTACATATCCTACATAACCAGTCCTACATAACCAGTACTACATAACCAGTCCTACATAACCAGTACTACATAACCAGTCCTACATAACCTACATAACCAGTCCTACATATCCTACATATCCAGTCCTACATAACCAGTCCTACATAACCTACATAACCAGTACTACATAACCAGTCCTACATAACCAGTCCTACATAACCAGTCCTACATAACCTACATAACCAGTACTACATATCCTACATAACCAGTCCTACATATCCTACATAACCAGTCCTACATAACCAGTACTACATAACCAGTCCTACATAACCAGTCCTACATATCCTACATAACCAGTCCTACATAACCAGTCCTACATAACCAGTCCTAAATAACCAAACTAGGAAAACCTCTGAGGCCAGTATATCTTGTAGCTAGTCTATTCAATTGAGTTGATTGTGTGTCTGTGTGTCTGTGTGTGTGTGTGTGTGTGTGTGTGTGTGTTGCAGGAGCTGTGTCAGTGTCGTCCGTCCGATGGGAACTGTTCATGCTGTAAAGAGTGTATGCTCTGCCTGGGGACACTGTGGGAGGAATGCTGTGACTGTGTCGGTGAGTACCATGTACACAATGGTTTAAGATGAGGTGGTGTGTGTGTGTGTCTGCTGTAAGGTGTGTGTGCTGTGACTGTGTCGGTGAGTACCATGTACACGATGGTTAAAGATGAGGTGGTGTGTGTGTGTGTGTGTGTGTGTGTGTGTGTCTGCTGTGAGGTGTGTGTGCTGTGACTGTGTCGGTAAGTACAATATGTGTGTATTCATAGATGCCAAGGGAAGCCTGGCTTCCCCAAATACCAATAAAAATAATAATTACAATAAGAAAATAATTTATCTTTTGTCTTTTTGCATAATTTTCAGTCAATTCGAAAGTGGCTGAATCTCACCAGAGAAAGGGAAACAGCGCCCCTCTGTGTCTCTATGTGTAGCCTATGTATCTGATTCTGTGTGGACCAAAAGAGTATGACATGTTGCCGCCGTAGCATTTATTATTTTAACCGGGCAAGTCAGTTAAGATTAAGAACAAACTCTTATTTACAATGACGGCCTAGGAACAATGGGTTAACTGCCTTGTTCAGCGGCCGAACGACCAATTTTTACCTTATCAACTCGGGGATTTGATCTTGCATCCTTTCGGTTACAAGTCCAACGCTCTAAACCACTAGGCTACCTGCCGCCCCTCCCCTCTAACCACTAGGCTACCTGCCGCCCCTCCCCTCTAACCACTAGGCTACCTGCCGCCCCTCCCCTCTAACCACTAGGCTACCTGCCGCCCCTCCCCTCTAACCACTAGGCTACCTGCCGCCCCTCCCCTCTAACCACTAGGCTACCTGCCGCCCCTCCCCTCTAACCACTAGGATACCTGCCGCCCCTCCACTCTAACCACTAGGCTACCTGCCTCCCCTACACTCTAACCACTAGGTTACCTGCCGCCCCTCCACTCTAACCACTAGGCTACCTGCCACCCCTCCCCTCTAACCACTAGGCTACCTGCCGCCCCTCCACTCTAACCACTAGTCTACCTGCCGACCCTACACTCTAACCACTAGGCTACCTGCCGTCCCTACACTCTATCCTCTAGGCTACCTGCCGCCCCTCCCCTCTAACCACTAGGCTACCTGCCGCCCCTACACTCTAACCACTAGGCTACCTGCCACCCCTCCCCTCTAACCACTAGGCTACCTGCCGCCCCTCCCCTCTAACCACTAGGCTACCTGCCGCCCCTCCCCTCTAACCACTAGGCTACCTGCCGCCCCTCCCCTCTGACCACTAGGCTACCTGCCGCCCCTACACTCTAACCACTAGGCTACCTGCCACCCCATTTGATTGATTGACGCCAAACAAGCATTTGGCCTTCCTTGATAATTAAAAAATAATAATAATATTAATTAGCCAATTAGCATTGAGCTGAACTCAACTGTGGGTGGTCCTGGCACTGTAAAAACATCCCTTGTTTTTTTGCAATCTTTAAGTTTGTTTTTAGTGTATTAAACTATGCATGCATATATATATATATATATATATATATATATATATATATATATATAGCCTTGTTGGTGTGATGAGGTTTAAATGTTTCTGTTGAAATGGTGCTGGAATAGCGGCTCCTGTTATCTCTGTTCTGACCTGCGGTAACTCCTGTTATCTCTGTTCTGACCTGCGGTAACTCCTGTTATCTCTGTTCTGACCTGCGGTAACTCCTGTTATCTCTGTTCTGACCTGCGGTAACTCCTGTTATCTCTGTTCTGACCTGCGGTAACTCCTGTTATCTCTGTTCTGACCTGCGGTAACTCCTGTTATCTCTGTTCTGACCTGCGGTAACTCCTGTTATCTCTGTTCTGACCTGCGGTAACTCCTGTTATCTCTGTTCTGACCTGCGGTAACTCCTGTTATCTCTGTTCTGACCTGCGGTAACTCCTGTTATCTTTGTTCTGACCTGCGGTAACTCCTGTTATCTCTGTTCTGACCTGCGGTAACTCCCGTTATCTCTGTTCTGACCTGCGGTAACTCCTGTTATCTCTGTTCTGACCTGCGGTAACTCCTGTTATCTCTGTTCTGACCTGCGGTAACTCCTGTTATCTCTGTTCTGACCTGCGGTAACTCCTGTTATCTCTGTTCTGACCTGCGGTAACTCCTGTTATCTCTGTTCTGACCTGCGGTAACTCCTGTTATCTCTGTTCTGACCTGCGGTAACTCCCGTCGTTCTAAATCACTAGTTGCTCAGTAAAAACCGTTGAAAACATGAACTTGCTTGACCGTGCTGCAGGTCATATAACCGTTTACATTACCATCCATACATTACCATCCATACATTACCGTCCATACATTACCGTCCATACATTACCGTCCGTGCATTACCGTCCATACATTACCGTCCATACATTACCGTCCATACATTACCGTCCATACATTACCGTCCATACTTTACCGCCCATACATTACCGTCCATACATTACCGTCCATACATTACCGTCCATACATTACCGTCCATACATTACCGGCCATACATTACCGTCCATACATTACCGTCCATACATTACCATCCATACATTACCGTTTATACATTACCATCCATACATTACCGTCCATACATTACCATCCATACATTACCATCCATACATTACCGTTTATACATTACCATCCATACATTACCGTCCATACATTACCATCCATACATTACCACTGTTTGCTTTGCGGATTTCACCAGACAGATGTTGTTCTCCAGTTTTGTGATGAAACAAACATTTATGTAGTTGAATTTATTCTGCCACTGTTGTCTTTTTTGTTGTCGCGGCTGTATTGTTTATCACGGTGTCGTATGAACTAATGGGTTATGGAGCAAACAGCGCAATTATCACAACGTACACTACATGACCAAAAGTATGTGGGCACCTGCACGTAAAACATCTCAGGGAAGTTGTTCCCCCCTTTGCTTCTATAACAGCCTCCACTCTTCTGGCTTTCCACTAGATGTTGGAACATTGCTGCTATAACATCTCTTCTGGGAAGGCTTTCCACTAGATGTTGGAACATTGCTGCTATAACAGCCTCCACTCTTCTGGGAAGGCTTTCCACTAGATGTTGGAACATTTCTGCTATAACATCCTCCACTCTTCTGGGAAGGTTTTCCACTAGATGTTGGAACATTGTGACGACACTGACTGTGCTAGTGGCAGACTCCACTAAGCTGGCAGGCTGGCTAACAGGATCCTTCAACACAACACTTTACGCTACTTCAACACAACACTGTAGGCTACTTCAACACAACACTGTAGGCTACTTCAACACAACACTGTAGGAACCTTCAACACAACACTGTAGGATCCTTCAACACAACACTGTAGGCTACTTCAACACAACACTGTAGGAACCTTCAACACAACACTGTAGGATCCTTCAACACAACACTGTAGGAACCTTCAACACAACACTGTAGGATCCTTCAACACAACACTGTAGGATCCTTCAACACAACACTGTAGGATCCTTCAACACAACACTGTAGGCTACTTCAACACAACACTGTAGGATCCTTCAACACAACACTGTAGGATCCTTCAACACAACACTGTAGGCTACTTCAACACAACACTGTAGGAACCTTCAACACAACACTGTAGGATCCTTCAACACAACACTGTAGGAACCTTCAACACAACACTGTAGGATCCTTCAACACAACACTGTAGGATCCTTCAACACAACACTTTACGCTACTTCAACACAACACTGTAGGATCCTTCAACACAACACTGTAGGAACCTTCAACACAACACTGTAGGATCCTTCAACACAACACTGTAGGAACCTTCAACACAACACTGTAGGATCCTTCAACACAACACTGTAGACTACTTCAACACTGTAGACTACTTCAACACTGTAGACTACTTCAACACTGTAGACTACTTCAACACTGTAGACTACTTCAACACTGTAGACTACTTCAACACTGTAGACTACTTCAACACTGTAGACTACTTCAACACTGTAGACTACTTCAACACTGTAGACTACTTCAACACTGTAGGATACTTCAACACTGTAGACTACTTCAACACTGTAGACTACTTCAACACTGTGTAGCTCGACAACATCTGAATGCATATCCATGAAACTGATTGGTTCATTTGTTTTGAAGAACGATCACAGACGATCATTGGATGCGGTGTTGTTTTGTCTTACAGTATTATGTTGTGTTATGTAGAACATTGTGATCGTAATGTGCTCTTGCAGACGTTAGTTGAGCTTTAATCACTAAACAACAACCATTTTTACTAAACAACAACCATTGCCCTCAGTAGCCTGCTCTCTGTGAGTAAAGTAGAGAATTCACATTGTATCATTGTATCATTGTATCATTGTATCATTGTATCATTGTATCATTGTATCATTGTATCATCTGCACATGAGCAGATGTTTCAGGAAGCTCCAGATTGTTTAGTGTGGTGGACTAAATATCCCGAAAAGGTCAGATCCGCAGCCACTCTGATAAAGTAAACTAGATATACTGCCATATACTCCCATAGAGAGCGGTTTTGTCTTTTGCCAGGAGACATATATCACTGTATGTGTTGACAGCCCACCAGACCAAAGCTAGCCAGGCCAGCTGTAAGCTCCCTCTCTGACCCCCTTTTATGTGGGAGACAGATCCAAGATGAAGCATGTGACAGAGGATGTAATGTATCCAGGCTGCTACAGCTAGGACTCAAACCCACCCACACACACACACACACACACACACACACACACACACACACACACACACACACACACACATACATATATATATATATCCACACTTCTACACACACACACATACAGTTGATGTCGGAAGTTTACATACACTTAGGTTAGAGTCATTAAAACTTGTTTTTCCAACCACTCCACACATTTCTTGTTAACAAACTATAGTTTTGGCAAGTCGGTTAGGACATCTACTTTGTGCATGACACAAGTCATTTTTCCAACAATTGTTTACAGACAGATTTTTCCACTTATAATTCACTGTATCACAATTCCAGTGGGTCAGAAGTTTACATACACTAAGTTGACTGTGCCTTTAAACAGCTTGGAAAATTCCAGAAAATGATGTCATGGCTTTAGAAGCTTCTGATAGGCTAATTGACATCATTTGAGTCAATTGGAGGTGTACCTGTGGATGTATTTCAAGGCCTACCTTCAAACTCAGTGCCTCTTTGCTTGACATCATGGGAAAATCTAAATAAATCAGCCAACACCTCAGAAAAATAATTGTAGACCTCCACAAGTCTGGTACATCCTTGGTAGCAATTTCCAAACGCCTGAAGGTACCACGTTCATCTGTACAAACAATAGTATGCAAGGTTAAACACCACACAGCTGTCATACCGCTCAGGAAGTAGACGCGTTCTGTGTCCTAGAGATAAACGTACTTTGGTGCGAAAAGTGCAAATCAATCCCTGAACAACAGCAAAGGACCTTGTGAAGATGCTGGAGGAAACAGGTACAAAAGTATCTAACTGAAAAAGCGTGTGAGAGCAAGGAGGCCTACAAACCTGACTCAGTTACACCAGCTCTGTCAGGAGGAATGGGCCAAAATTTACCCAACTTATTGTGTGAAACTTGTGGAAGGCTACCCGAAACGTTTGACCCAAGTTAAACAATTTATTGGCAATGCTACCAAATACTAATTGAGTGTATGTAAACTTCTAACCCACTGGGAATGTGATGAAAGAAATAAAAGCTGAAATAAATAATTCTCTCTGCTATTATTCTGACATTTCACATTCTTAAAATAAGGTGGTGATCCTAACTGACCTAAGACAGGGAATTTTTACAAGGATTAAATGTCAGGAATTGTGAAAAACTGAGTTTAAATGTATTTGGCTAAGGTGTATGTAAACTTCCGACTTCAACTGTGTGTATATATATATATATATATATATATATATATATATATATATATATATATAAATATACGCAGCACTCACGTGCGCATATACGCATGCACACACACGCACACATGCATGTAACTCACATGCACACACACACTCATGTACACAGATGTCTTGTTGATGTTGCAGCTATGGCTTTAGGGTGGACCTGTTTAACAGTGTTACAATACACTGTGGAGGACTGAGGAGGATAGCCCTGTAGTTTAACAGTGTTACAATACTGTTGTGTCGTCTGCAAAACTTAATGATGGTGTTGGAGTCGTGCCTGGCCGTGCAGTCATGAGTGAACAGGGAGTACAGGAGGGGACTGAGCACGCACCCCTGAGGGGCCCCTGTGTTGAGGATCAGCGTGGCAGATGTGTTGTTACCTACCCTCACCACCTGGGGGCGGCCCGTCAGGAAGTCCAGGATCCAGTTGCAGAGGGAGGTGTTGAATCCCAGGGTCCTTAGCTTAGTGATGAGCTTTGAGGGCACTATGGTGTTGAACGCTGAGCTGTTGTCAATGAATAGCATTCTCACGTAGGTGTTCCTTTTGTACAGGTGGGAAAGGGCAGTGTGGAGTGCAATAGAGATTGCATCATCTGTGGATCTGTTAGGGCGGTATGCAAACTGGAGTGGGTATAGGGTTTCTGGGATGACAGTGTTGATGTGAGCCATGACCAGCCTTTCAAAGCACTTCATGGCTACAGACGTGAGTGCTATGGGTCGGTAGTAATTTATACAGGTTACCTTAGTGTTCCTGGTAATCCGTCTGGCCCTGCGGCCTTGTGAATGTTGACCTGTTCAAATGTCTTACTCACATTGGCTGTCTTCCAGAACAGCTGGTGCTCTCATGCATGTTTCAGTGTTATTTGCCTCGAAGCGAGCATAGAAGTAGTTTAGCTCATCTGGTAGGCTTGTGTCACTGGGCAGCTCTCGGCTGTGCTTCCCTTTGTAGTCTGTAATGGTTTGCCACATCCAACAAGCGTCAGAGCCGGGGTAATACGATTTGATCTTAGTCCTGTGAGAGCATTGCTGTGTGTGAGAGAGAGAGAGAGAGAGAGAGAGAGAGAGAGAGAGAGAGAGAGAGAGAGAGAGAGAGAGAGAGAGAGAGATTATGATGGGTTCACTTGCTTTACATATGTTTCCCATGCTAATAGATAAAATCCCTTGGAGGGAGGGAGGGATCTAGAGAGGGGGAGGGGAGAAAGAGAGAGAGAGAGAGAGAGAGAGAGAGGGAGGGATGCGTGTGACAGTGTCTGTGAGTGGTTTGGGTTGACTGACGAGGGGGAGGTAGAGGGGAAGCAAAGTTGGTATTTGGGATGGAGGGAGGAGTGGAGGGAGGAGGGAGGGAGAAGTGGAGGGAGGAGGGAGGGAGGAGGGAGGAGTGAAGGGAGGAGTAGAGGGAGGAAGGAGGGATGGAGGGAGGAGTGGAGGGAGGAGTGGAGGGAGGGAGGGAGGGAGGAGTGGATGGATGGATGGAGGGAGGAGTGGAGGGAGGAGTGGAGGGAGGAGGGAGGGAGGGAGGAGTGGATGGATGGAGGGAGGAGTGGAGGGAGGATGGGAGGGAGGGAGGGAGGGAGGGAGGGAGGGAGGGAGGGAGGAGTGGAGGGAGGGAGAGTGGAGGAGGGAGGGAGGGAGAGTGGAGGGAGGGAGGGAGGGAGGGAGGAGTGGAGGGAGGGAGGGAGGAGGGAAGGAGAGTGGAGGGAGGGAGGATGGAGGGAGGAGTGGAGGGAGGGAGGAGGGAGGGAGAGTGGAGGGAGGGAGGGAGGAGTGGAGGGAGGGAGGGAGGAGGAAGGGAGAGTGGAGGGAGGGAGAGTGGAGGGAGGGAGGGAGGGAGGGAGGGAGGAGTGGAGGGAGGGAGGGAGGGAGAGTGGGCCAATGTGTATGGTGGTTTATCTGAAACAGCTGTCTTGGCTCTGTTTTTAGCATTGGTTGGTTTGTAATCCAATATTCCTCCGTCAAACTCTGCTGCTCATTGAATGATTTATCTAATTCATTTAGACTCATTACAATGTTAGGCTAATCATATCTGATGTTTCTCTGAAGTGTCAGCTACTCTATATCATAAAGAATAAACAATTGTAATTTTAATCAAATCATTTTGGTCAGAACTACTTGTATAGAAACCACTAAACCTTTTAAAATATATTATCATTCTCTCTCTCTCTGTCTGTCTTTCTCTCTCTACCTCTCCCTCCCTCCCTCCCCCCCTTTCTCTCTCCTCCCTCCCTCTTCCTCTGTCTCTCTCTCTCTCCCCCCTCCCTCCCTC